>NC_057803.1:242530433-242830433 GCF_018294505.1 Triticum aestivum
GTGAAACAACAATGCTTTATGTAAAAGTGGTAACCCCACTTGTGCTTAAATGATGAGTATGACCTATGATCAAATGTTCTCATTTGACTCCTAAGTCAATATACTCATATATAGATGACCTAGTCATCGCCAATTGCTTGATAGATGCTAGAGTGTTTTTGCATGATTCGTCACATATTTCTTTTGCCATCTTATTGTGTGAGCATGTTGGTTGCATATTTTACTCATTCGAAGTTTCTCTTTTGCCAAATGGATGGACACGAATGCCTAAGAACTCCCTCTAGCTATCTATGCTTTTCTCGTCTCAAACTCTATTCATGCTACATCACAAAGTTTTAACAAGTCAGATTCGAACCACTCTGTGTGAGGAGTACTCAGAGTTCCCGATTCGTCATGGACTTAAACTTCCAAAACCTCTTTGTGTATTTCGGTCTGACCGATTCATCCTTTTCGGCCCTACCGAGATCACTTAGTTGATCTAGGTTTTCAATCTCGATGCAACCGACTAGAACCTTTCGGTCACACCAAGTTGCAGTAATTGCCTGCAGTTTTGCATCTCGGTGCCACCGAGTTGTTCCACTCGGTCACGCCGACTGGGTTAGGTTATATATATCGACGGGTCAAACTTTGGAAAAATTTTCGATACCTCTTCGCCCGCGCATAACCTACTCTGCCTCTTTGGGTCTCCGGATCATCCTCTCATCGCCAGTGACCTCATGCCACTGGTCTCCGCCGCCGTCAACGGCAATCTTCCCCTCCGTTGTCACCGTAGCAAGTTCGCCACCGAACTAGGGTACGAACTTGATCTTTGTGCTAATACATAACTCTAATTCTTAGCACATTGCTTTGCCATGATTCTTGCCATGAATGAAATCATCCTGTCCAGCGAAAACGTCCCGTAGATTAGTTTTGATTTAAAAATTTAGGGTTAGGTCTCCGCCGAATTCATCTCAGACCGACCGAGTTGTAGAAACCGGTCTCACCGATTTGGCTTAGGACATTGCACATGCGTTTTCGGTCTGAACGAAAATTGCAAATCAGTGTGACCGAGTTCAATTCTCTGTGAAACCCTAGCAGTCTCGGTGGCACTGAACTGTGACTCGGTCTGACCGAGCTCACTAGTTTAGGTTCCGAAAGCTGCTTCGGTATCACCGAGTTTACAAATTGGTAGCTCCGAAATGCTTTCTATGAAGAACTAAAACTAAGTTTTTAAGTCATCTGTTTGCAAAACTCCTGTACTTTGTGATGCTCATCTTCTCTACCTCATCTATAATCTATTCACAGGATCTGCTGATAGTTTGCCTGCAAGATGTCTGACCAAAGTGACGGCCATAACAAGTCTGAATAGCAGGTGCAGATGAGTGAGGGCACTAGTCCCTCCAGCTCCTCTGATGATGGAAGTAGGAGCTCTCCAAGTAACTTGCCAAAGGTAGCTACCAGGACAAGGAAGAAGAGAACTTCTGATTCAGAGGATGAAGATTATGTGGATGTTGAGGACGGAGCCACTTCAAAGAAAAAGGTGTTGAAAAAGGAGTATGGCTCAGCTGCCACAGTTAAGCTAGAGATGCATAAGAAGGCACCAGCAAAGAGAGTCCCCATGTCTAAGGCCAGAGCATCCACTGCTGAAACCTCCAAGCCATCCGAAGAGGCTACTAGAGAAGGAAAGAAAAGGAAGGAAATGGTCAAGAAGACCATTGCGAGAGTGCTTGGCAGATCATCAATTATGAGAGATGATGATGAAGAGGAAGAGGATGCTGCACCAGCACCCAAAGCTCAAAAGCTCATGGGAGATGCAATCAGATCGGGGGCTGCTCCATCTAAGCCCAAAGTTGCTCCCAAGGCTACTACTCCAGCTCAGAAGCCTAAACCCAAGAGAAGCACTAGAAACATTCCTACTGAGGAGGAAAACAATGCCCTAGTGCCTGAAGCTGCTGAAGAAGAAGATGATGACTCAGTTGTGTTGAGGAAGCTGAAACCCAAGATCCCTGACCACAATGATGCACATCTAGTTGCAGAAAACATGAAAATCAGGAAGGATGCAGGACTGAGACTATGGAGACAGTCTGATCCATATGCTGTCAGGAGGAGAACTGCTGTGGACTATAGGTTTCACACTAAGGAACATCAGGACTTCTATGAGACAATTCTGCTTGATAAGAAGCCCATAGTGTGTGACATCAGATGGGTTGACTGGGAGTTCATTAAGGAGAATGACAATCACTTCCCAAGTGTGTATGATAGCTTCCAGGCATGTGGAGTTGACACATTTGTTGCCCAGAAGCTCACCAAATGGAACGATGAGTTGATCATGCAGTTTTACTCCACTGCTCACTTCTATCCAGATGGAAGGATAGTATGGATGTCTGAGGGTACTAGGTACCAATCCACTATTGAAGAATGGGCTCAGTTGATCAATGCCCTAAAAGAAAGTGAGGATGACTTGGATATTTATGCTGCAAAGAAGAAAGACCACAACACAATGTCCAACATATACAAAGAGATCCCAGATGCTGCTTTGGATACACATAAGTTTGGATCTGTCCACTACTTGTTGTCTGGTCTGCCTACCATAAACTGGATTCTAAGGCACACACTGCTACCCAAGTCAGGTGATCACAAGATGATCATAGGACATGCTATAAGCTTGCTGCACATATTTGATGTCCCACAGAAGTTCAAGGTCATGAGTTTGATTGTTGAGACAATCAAGAGGACTGCTGCTGACCAGAAGAGAAGCTGTGGGTATGCCCCACCAATTCAGGAGCTCATCAACTCAAAGATGGGCACAGGCACATATCTTTTGGATAAGGAACACCTACCCATATATCCTGAATTTGAAGACAACACTGTTGTCATGGATGAAAATGAACCATCTTCAGCTCAAGCACATGAAAAGAGAGAGAGAAGGTAAGGGCAGAGAAAGCTGCAAAGATGCCAACTATAGAAAAGGCATCTTAGGTATTCTTGAAGAGCAAGCAAGACCAACTTGGATATCTGATCCAATCCACCTTGAGGATTGAGAAGGGCTTGGCCACGCTGACTCAATACCAGGAGAGTTTGGAGAGGATCGTTGAGCAAAATTTCTATGATCTGGATGTCAAGGTAACTGAGATCCAAACTGCAGTTGAGCAGCTACAAGAGGAAGTAGAGGAAAAGAAGGGCAAATCTACCACTGATGCTTTCAAGTGAGTACCACGAGGTCCAAGGTCTGCTGCACTGCCCGTGACAGATACTCGAGCTTCAGTGTCAGCACCAGCAGCCACAACTCCAGTGCCACCTCCAGCACCCACTCCATTAGCTCCAACTACTTCATTGTAAGCCTTCGTCCTTGGAGTTCTCTCTACACCACCTCCCGAAGATCAAGCCTGATAGTCGTTTAGCACTATGCATTTTTGAACTTTTTGGTAACTTGTTGCCAAAGGGGGAGAAAAATGTATAGATCATAGGCTTCGAGAGAGTGTTGTTCTTTTTATCTCTCCTGCTATTTTGGTTGACCTTCTTTATTGAGTGCTTGTGTGAGATACTTTATGTCCTTGTGAGATACTTGTTGATCATGTGTTTGATCATATGCTACATTAATGTTTGGTTGAATGATGCTATCTTTTATATTTCTTATATGACCATTCACTTGCTTGGTGATGAGTGCATGCTTTTAATCTCTATCATTTTGAGCGCTCCTCCAAGATGTATGTGACATGGAAGAGAAACCCATGATCCTAATCGATTGTGCATTTGCATTCAAAAGAAAATTTTAAATAATGCACAAATTTAGGGGGAGCTCTTGCTTATCACATACTTCTCAAAACGAGGATGTTTTTTAATCTTTATCTCTTGTCGAAGCTTTGATCTATATGTTGTCATCAATTACCAAAAAGGGGGAGATTGAAAGTGCAACTATCCCTGGGTGGTTTTGGTAATTCCTAACAACATATAGTTCATTGAGCTAATGCTATTTCAAGATAAACATTTCAAGAAAGAACAATGATTGGCATGGCATGGATGAGCAAAGTGGATCCCTCAAAATTCTAAGGACAACAAATTGGCTCAAGCTTAAAGCTCAGGACTCTACATCTTTTCATTTTAAGTGATCCATGATCACATTGAGTCCATAGGAAAAGCCAATACTATTAAGAGGGGATGAGGTGTTGCCTAATGGCTTGCTTGCTCAAAGTGCTTAGTGATATGTTCCAAAAGTCCTCAACTACTTTCTCACATCCACATATGTCCCAAACCAAAAGTCAAACTCGGCCCCACTGAAACTTTCTATCCGGCGCCACCGAGTTCAGTTGACATAGCCACTGCCAGAAACTCTAGTCTTTTCGGTCTCACCAATAGGGATCTCGGTCTCACCGAGATGGGAGTGTAATCTTTATGTTTCCCTTCGTAACATTTCGGTCAAACCGAGATGAGCAATCGGTCCCACCGAGATTGCAATGCAAACTCTCTGTTTCCCTTTCGTAACGTTTCGGCCCAACCGAGATGAGCGAATCGGTCCCACCGAGTTTGCCTGACCAACTCTCTGTTAGTCCATAACCAAAATCGGTCTCACCGAGTTCGTGTAATCGGTCTCACCAAGATTACATTATGCCCTAACCCTAACAAAATCGGTCCCACCAAGTTGACATGTCGGTCCCACCAAAAATCCTAACGTTCAGATTTTGAACTAAATCGGTCTGACCGAGTTTCATGATTCGGTCCCACCGAGTTTGGTGATTTGTGTGCAACGGTTAGATTTTGTGTGGAGGCTATTTATACCCCTCCACCCACTCTTCATTCATGGAGAGAGCCATCAGAACATGCCTACACTTCCAACATACATTTTCTGAGAGAGAACCACCTACACTTATGCTGAGGTCAAGATATTCCACTCCAACCATATAAATCTTGATCTCTAGCCTTCCCCAAGTTGCTTTCCACTCAAATCATCTTTCCACCAAATCCAAGTCCTGTGTGAGAGAGTTGAGTGTTGGGGAGACTATCATTTGAAGCACAAGAGCAAGGAGTTCATCATCAACACACCATTTGTTACCTCTTGGAGAGTGGTGTCTCCTAGATTGGTTAGGTGTCACTTGGGAGCCTCCGTCAAGATTGTGGAGTTGAACCAAGGAGTTTGTAAGGGCAAGGAGATTGCCTCCTTCGTGAAGATCTACCCAAGTGAGGCAAGTCCTTTGTGGGCGATGGCCATGGTGGGATAGACAAGGTTGCTTCTTCCTGGACCCTTCATGGGTGGAGCCCTCCGTGGACTCGCGCAACCGTTACCCTCCGTGGGTTGAAGTATCCATCAACTTGGATGTACGATAGCACCACCTATCGGAACCACGCCAAAAATCTCCGTGTCTCCAATTGCGTTTGCACAGTCCAAACTCCTCCCTTTACCTTCATATGCAATTGTTTTACTTTCTACTGCTATACTCTTAGAATTGCATGTGTAGGTTGATTGCTTGACTTGTGCTAAGTTGCTAAAATCTACCTAGAACTAAATTGGGAAAAGGCTAGATTTTTATTTTGTCAAGTAGTCTAATCACCCCCCTCTAGACATACTTTCGATCCTATACTCTGACGTAGATTTTCCAGGTCCAGAATTCCAGTTGCCGGCATTCTCCCTCTTTGTGTAAACCTTGCATATATGAGAGAAAAGGCATTACAATTACTACATAAACCATTATTATGCATAAAAACATTATAAATAACAGTAGAAAAACATGATGCAAAATGGACGTATCAGCGATACCTAAGAATGTGTTCCTAGAGCACTTGCACTCGCCTACTATCAAAGAAGACCCTTTTGTGGAGGAGCCCCCGTAACCAGTCGGTCCATCAGATATGACCGAGGTAGACATTCCAGCAGTGATCAATTTGGTCCAGGAAATCCTTGTAGGGGTGGAAATTGGTAGCGGATAATCCGAAATATCCGATATTCGTATTCGAGAAAATGCCTATTCGGATCCGAAACATCACATCCAAACCAAAATGGAAATGGAAATTATCCGTATCCAAATTTATTAAACAAATAAAAAATAAAATATGGTAGGAGATTTTGAGACAAATATGGATATGGAAGTGGATATATCCGTATCCGAATAAGATTATGGGAGGTATTTTTCAAAATTCTAGACCCAATATTCCAATTATCCAACATAAAAGCCAAATAAGTGGTCAAATTTTACTCTTTATATGATTAAAATTATAAATTATTATGCATTACAATAGTATTTATTCACAAACCTATTTATCATTGACTTATTGTATGTCACAAGTTGATTATTTCAGGTCACATAGGTATCGACTAATTTACTTAAGCAATATGTTGATATTTTTCGTATCCGTTTCGAATCAAGAAAATATCCGATACGTATCCGTATTCGAATAATATCTGAGCCGCATCCGTATCCGATAACATCCGTATTTGGATTCGTATTCGTTTTGAAAATATGAAAATGGAAGTGGCAAGAGCACTATCCGATCCGCATCCGATCCGTTTCCACCTCTAAATCCTTGTGATCAGTCCCGAGTGGACCGAACCATTTCCAGCTTACTTTCTTAGGCATGAACTTCTAGAGGATGAGGATGAGGTTGATCAGATCGTCCATTGATCTAAAGTCTACACTGATCAACTCTCCAAGAAAAGCGACACTAGAGTCACTGAGTGCATATCACAAGAAGAAGAGCAACAGATCTTGCAAGAGATCTATTCGGGAACCTGTGGGCACCACGCGTGCTCTCGGATATTGGTAGCCAAGGCGTTCAGGGCTGGTTCCTATTTGTCCCGTGCCAATGAGGCCGCCCGAGACATAGTAGATCAATGCGTCGGGTGCCAATTCTATGCCAAACAGTCGCACAAGCCGGTGTCCGCTCTGAAGAAAACCCCCCTCACCTAGCCGTTCACTGTCTAGGGGCTCTACATGGTCAGCCCTCTCCGGACCAGGGAAAGTGGTTTCACACACCTGTTGGTGGTGGTCGACAAGTTCACTAAGTGAATTGAAGCAAAGCCCATAAAGAAGCTAGATTCGACAACTGCATTCGGTTCATCAAGGAAATAGTCTTCAGATTCAGAGTCCCCCATAGCATCATCACCGACAATGGATCTAATTTAGACTCGGATGAATTCCGCAAGTTCTGTTATTCCCAAGGCACTCAGGTCGATTATGCCGCCATGGCATACCCGCATTCGAATGGGCAGGCAGAGCGCGCGAATGGGTTGACACTCCAAGGATTGAAGCCTCGCCTTATGCGCGACCTAAAGCACGTGGCAGGGGCTTGGGTCACGAAGCCTCCGTCTGTGCTCTGGGGCTTGCGGATGACCCAAACTGGTCCACCAAGTGCACTTCGTTCTTTATGGTGTATGTCTCAGAAGCGGTACTGTCGAGTGATTTACTTCACAACCCCCTGAGTGGATCTTTATTCAGAAGCCGAAGTTGAGGAAGCAAGACAAGATGCCTTGGACCTCTTAGAGGAGGAGCGTTAGTTGGAGCTCATAAGGTCGACATTGTATCAACAAGACCTACGCCACTACCACAACAAACCCGTCAGAGGAAGAGCCTTTCAGGAAGGAGATCTGGTTCTCCGAGTGGATTAGCAGAAGCCTCACAAACTGGTGCCCCCATGGGAAGGGCCATTCGCCATATCGAAGGTCCTGCAAAACAGAGCCCACAGACTCTACAACTTCAGCAAAGAAATGGAAGAGCCCAAAGCTTGGACCGTGGACCTGCTCTGCAAGTTTTACACTTAGAATAAAAATCCTCTGTTGTAATAGTTTCCTGAATGAACTTAGATGAATAAAAGTCTTACTTTTCTGTATATAAGTGAAGCAAGAGAGTTTTAATTCTTTCTACAAAAGATATGCCCACTCTCTAACAAATATAAGTGAAGAAAAATAGCATTCTACAAATGGCGGTTTTCTATGTGTAGGGAAACAGGCAATCAAAACTTCAAAAGATATAAGTGAAGCACATGAAGCGTTCTATAAAGCCATACTCAAAAGATATAAGTGAAGTGCAAAGAGCATTCTATAAATCAACCATGGACTATCTCATACCAGCATGGTGCATCAAAGAAAAGTGAAAACTAAATGCAAAAGACACTCCAAGATTTGCACATATCACATGAACGAAACAAATCCGAAAACATATCGATACTTGTTGAAGAAAGATGGGATGCCTTACGAGGCATCCCCAAGCTTAGACGCTTGAGTCTCCTTAAATATTTACTTGGGGTGCCTTGGGCATCGCCAAGCTTGAGCTCTTGCCTCTCCTTCTTCTCCTCATATCGAGACCTCCTCGATCTTTGATCACTTCATCCACACAAAACTCAACAGAAAGCTCGGTAAGATCCGTTAGTATAATAAAGCAAATCACTACTCTAAGTACTGTTGCGAACCAATCCATATTTTGTTTTTGCACTGTAGATACTGTAATATAACTTTTCCATGGCTTAATTCATTGATAGAAATCGATAGTTTCATCAAAACAAGCAAACGATGCATCAAAAACAGAATCTGTCTTAAACAGGACAGTCTGTAGTAATCTGAACATTCACCATACTTCTGTTACTCCAAAAATTCTGAGAAAATTAGGAAAAATAAAACATTTTTATAGAAAGATAGTGCAAAAGGTTTTAGAACTGTTTGATGATCCAGTAAAAAAAATGTAAAATCGTGCACTACAGCCAAAGTTTCTGTTTTGCACCGCACAAACCAATAAGCAATGTAAACATCCTAAAGGCAAATCTTGGCACATTATTTTTATGATACAATGGATTTGTACGAGGGGATAATTATTTTTGTTGAAAAGTTTCTGTAATCAAGGGTCACAAAGTTTCCATGGGCATGAAGTTCAAGGCTAGCTCCCACTTTAACAATGCTCATCTTTCTCGCTTTCGCTTTTCTTTTTGAAAAAGTTTTAGGTTCCCCTCTTTATGTTTTTTGTTTTTAAACTTTATAAAAGCACACAACAGAAATAAATGACTCTCTAGAACTTACGGGTTGTCTCCCTGGCAGTGCTTTCTTTAAAGCCATTAAGCTAGGCATATAGTGCTCAAGTAATGGATCCACCCAGATCCCAAGGTATATCAAAGCAAATTTTAATTAGCAATGATTTGTGATTTAGTAGTGAGCACAAAGTAACATATATCATGAAACAACAAAGTCTGACTCTCTTCCTATGCATCGACATGTCATAAAAGAACAATTCATGCACACATAGTAAATGCCAATGCATAGTATAAATAGTTTCTTGCAATTTTATCATATTGGAAACATGGAGAGGCAGAGATGTAGTTCCTCTCTCATAATAATTGCAAGTAGGAGCAAAAAGCATATGCATATTATATCTATCAAAATCATCATGTGTAGTAGTAAAATGCAACCCATCAATATAATCCTTAATAAGGGCAAACTTCTTTGATATAGTGTAGTCGGGAGAATTCAAAAAGATAATAGGATTATCATGTGTGGGTGCAATAGCAACAATTTCATGTTTAACATAAGGAACTATAGCAAGTTCATCTCCACAAGCATAATTCATATTGGCATCTTGGCCACAAGCATAGCAAGCATCATCAAAAAGGGATATTTCAAAAGAATCAAGGGGATCATAACAATCATCATAGCATTCATCCTTCGGTAAATTCGAAGGGAAATTAAACAATGTATGGGATAAAGAGTTACTCTCATTAGGTGATGGGAATGGGTGATCAATCCGCTCTTCCTCCTTTTGTTCTTCGCTCTCCTCCTCATCTTTTTCTTCCAATGAGCTCACAATGTCATTAATTTCTTCTTTCATAGGCTCCTGCAAAATATTAATCTCTTCTTGGACAACAGATGAGTCCTCAATATATGGTTTAATATAGGGATTAGAAGCATAATTATCATAGCAATATTTAAGTATGGCCAAATTTTCAGATTTGTAGAGAGTAGTATCACACTCTTCAATAAAAGAAGCAATTTCACAAGTACCCCTAAAAGCAACAAATTCTTCAATTTGTTGAACATCATAGTAATTATAAACACCCTCAGTATACGAAGATATGATCCATTATCACTAAACTAAATTTGTTAAGGTAGGTGTTTCTTAGGGTCTTTAGAACAACAAGTTGATAACCCACAAGTATAGGAGATCGTAATAGTTTTCGAGGGTAGAGTATTCAACCCAAATTTATTGATTCGACACAAGGGGAGCCAAAGCATATTCTCAAGTATTAGCAGCTGAGTTGTCTATTCAACCACACCTGGAAACTTAATATCTGCAGCAAAGTGTTTAGTAGCAAAGTAATATGATAATGGTGATAACGGTAACAAAAGTTAATAGTAGTAAAAGCAAAGTTTTTGGTATTTTGTAGTGATGATAGCAATAGCGACGGGAAAGTAAATAAGCGAAGAACAATATATGGAAAGCTCGTAGGCAATGGATCGGTGATGGAGAATTATGTCGGATGCGGTTCATCATGTAATAGTCATAACCTAGGGTGACACAGAACTAGCTCTAGTTCATTGATGTAATGTAGGCATGTATTGTCAGGACCCCGATCCTAAGTCACACCGATCTAGCATGTAACACCTCATATCACTTTGCGGCCTCACGCACGGTATTCCCACGGGTGCCACCTTACCTGGCCCGGGACCGTTTGCGCCTTTTGGCTCACGTATATGATAGTGTCGCTAGCATCCATATGACAAAGAACCCGGGCTGACATGGCTAGTCGTGAACCCAAAGTGGCACTAACTTACAGGGACATGCATCCATGACCCAACATCGAACGTGTCGGTCATCAGCGAGTGAATCCAGGCTGTAGCACTGGGCTAGCAGGACTCCGGTGAACCGGGCTGTAGCGGGCTAACAGGACTCCGGTATTCATCGCGTGACATTTCCCCGAAGGGACAGACACAGGAACGAAGAAGGACACATGCCGGCCAGCCTAAGTGTTCCGAAGCAGTAGCAAGCTACCATGGCTCAGTGGAAACACTAGGAGACATTTCCCGGTAAGAGAGGCTACTAAAGATAAACAACTAGATAGTTAGATCCCACACATACCAAGCATTTCAATAATATACACACAATATGCTCGATATGTGCAATACAACATGGCATCACAAAATGACTCTACGACTCAAGTAGTTCATTCAATAGGCTCCGAGGAGCGAGATATTACAAACATGGGTCTCATGACCCAACAATCAGAGCATACAAGTCAAAGCACAAGCGGAAGCTTAACATGTCTGAGTACAGACAAATATAAATGAAAAAGGCTGAGAAGCCTGACTATCTACCAGATCCTGCCGAGGGCACAAGATCGTAGCTGAGGTAACAAGTTAAACGTCGAAGTCCACGCGGAACTACTAGCGAGACTGAAGTCTCTCTGCAAAAACATAAATTAAGCAACGTGAGTACAAATGTACCCAGCAAGACTTACATCAGATCTATCTACATATGCATCATTATCAACAAAGGGGGTGGTGGAGTTTAACTGCAGCAAGCCAGCTTTGACTCGGTGGCTAACCTGAACTACGACTGCAAGTAACTCTTTTGAGGTGGCGCACACGAGTCCACATATTCACCATATCAATACACCACTATGGATCCGCTCCCGTCTCCCTACGAGAACGCCATCCATAGCACTCACGCTTATCTTGCGTATTTTAGAGTATCCACTTTCACTTGTCTATGAACTATGCAAGGGGTCCAAGTTTCCATATCCGAGGAATCCGGCTATTCGAATAGATGATGTTAACCCTGCAGGGGTGTACTTCTTCACACACGCTCTCGCCACTTACCGCCCTGTACACGTCATGTACCTCGGCAACCTTCAAGCGGAAGCCGGGCGAGGGAGTCGGCCACGACCTGACTAACCGAACAAGTCTCTAGTCCAGGTTTATCGCCTATTCGGGTTCCATCCGCAAGGAGATCCGGCCGGGGTGTCGCTTACGGCCCCAAACGATGTGAGCAGGGTTCCCAAGCCCACCATCCGGGTGCCACTTGGTACACCGTGCCACTGTGCCTAGTCTGTCCCAAGCCCACCTGTACCGGGTGCCACTTGGTAGACTACTAACACTACCTACAAACACCAGAAACTAGTTGCAACTCCTGGACAGAGATCATGTTGATTAATAAGTCGAGAGGGGTCGAGTTACCGGAACCCAATGTGTGGTAGTAACTGGTCATGGATCACAAACACAGAACTCAGTTCCTGAGGACGGCTGCAATGAGACAACCCACCATGTACTCCTACATGGCCTCTCACCGCTACCTTTACCAAATCGTGTTCACACACTTAGCTCACACACAGTAGGACATGTTCACACGCCTCTGATTCATCCCTGATGAATCAGACCTGACTCAACTCTAAGCAGTAGCAGGCATGACAAACAAGCATGAATGAGTAGGCACATCAGGGCTCAAACAACTCCTACTCATGCTAGTGGGTTTCATCTATTTACTGTGGCAATGACAGGTCATGCAAAGGATAAAGGGGTTCAGCTACCGCAACAAGTAATAGATGAATCGTTGTTGTCCTAATGCAGTAAAAGAGAGCAGGAGCGAGGGAGTAGGATTGTATCGGAATGAACAAGGGGGTTTTGCTTGCCTGGCACTTCTGAAGATAGTATAGCTCTTCATCGGTGTCATCGATCACATCGCCGGTACACGTCTATCGAGAGGGGACAATTACCGGCAAGCAAGGAGAAACACAATCAATGCAATGCGACAATATGATGCATGCTATGACATGGCAATATGAATGTGTTTTGGGCTAATGCACTTAGCTATGATTTAAATGAAGTTGGTTTGAATACATGATTCAAACTCAAACTCCATATGCGGATATTTAAATGCCATTAATATGATTTGTGCTAAACAGCAGTTATAAGTTGTTCTAACATGCATGAAAATGGTACAGATGGATTCCTTGAATTTTTCTGATAATTTTTCATATATAAATTATTTAATTTGGAGTTACGGTTGAATTTCTATGAATTTTAGAAGTTTATACAATTTTCTGAAATTTCTGAATTATAATAATTCCAGTAATGATTTATGGCGTCAGCACCACGTCACTGTGACGTCAGCAGAGTCAACTGGGCTGGTCCGGGTCAAACCTGACCAGTGGGGCCCACTGGTCAGTGACTACGGCTAATCCTAATATAACTTAAACCTAACCTAGTTTAATTAGTCGGGCCGGGCCCGCATGTCAGTGAGTCAGTGGCTTAATTAAACTTAGTTATTAACTTAACCAAAAGTTAGCAGGGACGGGCCCACACGTCAGTGACCCAGGGGGGTCAAATCCCTGGTCAACCGGGCTAATCCACCGGCGTCTAGCCGCCGGCAACGACCAGACGCGGCGGTGGCTCGCCGGGATGGCTGCTCCGGCGCCCATTCGACGCGCGGAGGGGTTCTACAGGGAGCTCGAGCTCGTGCGCATCCAATGGAGCAAGCCAGAGGAGTTGGGGTTAGCTGTGGCGTCGGCAGCGGCGAGGTAGGCGGCGGCTGGAGTTCGGCCAACGGCGGGTTAGGCGATGCAGGGCGCTAGGGGAGGCGTTGGTGCATGCTACGTGCTCCTGGTGAGGTGTGGAGCACGGTGGTGTGCCCGGCTTCGAGCCACAGTGGCTCTGGCCACGACGGCGACGAGGCACGGCGGCGGCGAGCTTCGGCCGTGGTGGAAGATGGAGCTAGGGGACGGGAACAGAGGGAGCGAGCAAAGAGGAGGCAGCAAGAGCTCACAGGGAGAACGATGAGGTGGTCAGCGAGCTCGGGGCGTCTTCGGTGCTGCGAATCGAATGGCGGCGATCGCCGGCCGTGGCGATGAAGATGGCGGTGATGGCGTGGCTACAGGGCACCCGGCGTCGCATGCGTCGTGGTAGAGCTTCATGGGGTCGGGACGGAGCTCAGGGATGCGAGGAGGGAGCGAGGGGGTGGCTGTGGCCGCGGCGAACGGCGTCGGTGGCGACGAGCTCCGCTCGGGCAGAGAGGGAGAGAGAGCAGAGGAGAGGATGAGGCAAGGGAGAGAGTGAGAGAGAGCCAGGGGCTGCGTGGCGCTCCGTGGCATGGATTAGGACGAAGGGCGGCCTCCAGCGCGAAGCAGGAGGTGGCCGGGGCTCTCGGGCGCGCGCCACGCCTCGCCTCTGCCTACTGGCAGAGGAAGACAACGAGCGGCGAGGTAGATGGGCTGGGCTGGGCCGCTGGAGGAGCTGGGCCAGGTAAGTGGGCGCCAGGTAAGTTCTGTTCTGTTTCATATTTTTCTTCTGTTTTGTTTTTCAATTTATTTTGCCACTGTTTTGAATTTAAAAATAATTCAAACAATGCCAAAAGCTCCTCTGAATATTTTTATTTTGCTAGATGGACTTTTCCAAAAGCTCATAAAATATTTCAGGGATATTTGAAATTATATTCTAATTATATGAATATAATTCAAATTCAAATAGCTAATGATTTAAATTCAAAGTCCCAAAAATAAATCCTTAAAAATGTTCAATATTTTGGTTGGGACCAGAACCCTTGCCAAAAATTATCAAATATTTAAGAAGAGCATTTTGGAACAATGAATGAGATTTTTAGGGGTTTTGCCCTTCTTTTATTTAGGGTTTTGAGGCTTCCAAATTTCCTCAGTTCAGGTTTCAAAAATTTAAACATGATGCACACATGGAAGCAAGCATAGATCAGGCCAGAACTAGGGATGTGACAACTCACCCCCACTAAACAAAAATCTCGTCCCGAGATTCAAGTGTAGGGTAAGACGATGGGGAACGCAAACTAGCACAATCTTCACGATCCAGGTTGCACTTCATAGGAACGTTGATTCGATCACCATCTTCGTCTTGACGTCTAGCTCTGAGAACTCCAACTAGCATGACAGCAAGAGGAAAAGGACAACTCCGGAAGAATCGACCTTCTCAAAGGTCGAACAACTCAGGATTAACTCTCGGAATGTGACATAGCAACATCTCTCGAGCCGAGAGACGAAGCATACCTCTAGAGGGATGCAGTGGAGCAGATGACGAGGTTCACTAGGTAGACAACAATTCCACACCTAAGAAGGTGGTAAACAATTGTCAACGTAGCGAGGAGTTGAATTGCCATGATACCACGACGAAACATCCTGGAGGAGGGTGATTCGTAGATTATTACCTTAAGTGGCAAAAAGAATTACCTTTGATTCAAGGATCATTGAAACTCTTTATACCAGCTTAAGGCAAATCATAATCGATCATTTAGAGGGGTTCGGTAGAATGGCATACTTGAACTTGGATGATGTGGATTACCTTGTTGAAGACAACGTAATGGATGAATTTGCTTACCACCGGAAATGGAAGAGACCCATGGTAGAATGGCACATTGGTGGTGCAAGCTAGGAACAAAATGCAAATGCTGGGAATGATTCTGGTAACTGGGGAAGAACCCAACAATAGAGAGTGAATCCACTGTTTGAGAAGTTATAGTATAACCGAGGAAGCTGAGAGCAAACCCAGTTAGTGCCAATGATAACACCTAGCGCTTGTGCGTGCTCTCAAGAACTTGAGCATTTCCATATTCATCAAGGTTTTACCAACATCCGTGTCAAGGATCCTGGCAATACAATATACCACCATGATGAACAACGATGGACGATGCAGATGCAAAGGAAGATAACACTTTCTCAGATTTCACCTTAGTGAGGCCAAGGAAACAAAATCTGGATGATCGACCGAGAGACATTTAGCATTCCGCTTCTAATGTTCTCCTTGATGTGCTAGCGTAATCCACCCATTCATTGAAATGGTTTGGTAACTAGGCATCAAGTAAAAGGTCGGACTTCGGGAGCAATAGAATCCATAAGGAACAGTTACGGAGGTAAATCCTACGAAATCCTTATGGGGAGGTGGCCAACTTCCTGAAACAAGATACTACAATAATAGGTCTTCCGGCTGGGTGTGTTGGCCATGACATCCATTTTACCGGTTATCGAGGGACCAATATTATAGTTCTTGGGAAATGTTCCAACCATCATATTTGCCTGAGACTCAGATCTGGTTGGTGTCAGGGTATTCCAGACTCATCGAGTCTAGGAAGAAAAATGAAAGTTTACAACACCAATCGACGAGATGACGTTGCGAGATTCTCGGGAAATGAACTACATAGCAAGCTCCAAAACATGAGCTGGTTCTGCTACACACGTGTGAACACGCTGTCCCAGACAAGCATGACCACATGGTAGTCTTATAATAAAACACTACCGAGTTCTGGTTGGGAACCATCATCGAGGATATCAAAGTCCTTGTGCACTTATCGATGAACTTCTTATCCTTGAGCAAACCAATCCGTGGCTTGGTGTGCTAGGGAATACATATGGAATGAAGATGATCAGTCTATCAGGCCATAGAATACTCTGCAGGTGCATGACTGACTTGGGATGATTCCAGAGGAGCAAAACGAACTTTCTCGAATTCACGACGGCAACTTACATCAAATGCACGTGAATCAAAGGAAGTCACTTCTTTCATCCAAACATATACTTCATAAACGGGGCATGAAGAAAATGCTTACACAAGTTTCCAACACTAGCTTAATGTTCAACAAAATCATGGAGGAGATAAGGATGTTGTCAATGGGCTCAACAACAATTCATCCGGGTTCCCTTTTAAAAGGAATTCCATAGTTAAGTGAACACGGTGATAGCATTGGTCAGACCAAAGAGTATAATGGTGTATGCTCGAGGAAAAACCACGAGTAAGACAACATTACGAATATCGTTGGTTCTGATTTGATTTGACGATAGCCCATACTCAATCAAAGGTTTGGGTAAGATAATAGATCCAACAATTGTTCACAAGGACCAATTGATGAAGATACCATCTTTCTTCAACACACACACACACACACAAAAAGATATCCCTTAACATGAACTAAGTCAGGCAAGCTTTTATCTTCCAACTCTCCAAGTTGTTGTTCAGCTTAGCCAACTAGCTCAGGGGTATCCCACACAGATTCTTGGAGAAGGGGTGGTTACAGGATAAACCAACTTGATCACGAGCTCAACATAACAGTCAGGTGACAACCTGGTAATACTTCCGAGAAGATATTCGGAAAATCACGAACCACCGATATGTCTCTAAGCTCGAGAACAATCTTGCTTTTCAGGGCAGAATGATATGATCAAATGAGCGAGGACTTGACAAAATCCTAACTCATCAATCGAAATGTGCACCAGGAAGATGGACAAGGTAGCACGATCAATCTTAGAATGATGATTCAAGAACCAACACGTTAAGAATGAGGTTATTGTCCATTTAACTACCAAGCAACGAGGTTGCTAGGAGTATTGATTTCGCACATCACGATTCACTTGTCGACATTCCGGTTACGATAACACGGGAACCGAAGAATGAACAATGATGGCAAGAAGTATCACTGTACCAAGAGTTCATGGGGTGGTGTGCAATTCCTATAACATTCCCGATATAAAGATGGTAATACTTCAGGGTAGAACAGAATCAAAAGCTGGATTGGCATTTTGATCTGCGGAATACAACTGCTTTGACCAAATCCTAGATATGGATGAGGTGCTGGAGTTTGTTTCTCCTAGTCATTCCGGAATAGAATGGCTTGACAGACCACAAGAGTAATAGGCATCGATGAACGAATGCACACATAATCTTGACTATCAATTGATAGACGAGGGTCAGAAGACAACTAAAGAGAGACAACTCAAGGAACATACGACTTTCTGAGTTGTGGATGCATGGTTTAGCATGTCGATCGAAGTTCAACATATTTCTTTCGGATAACCCATGCAGGAAGGTAGAACTGGCAAAGCCACAATATATAATGGAGAACTCATCAAGAGCACTCTGGTTCTGATCGTTCAGTTCAATGAGGAACTTCTGCCATAAGTAGTTCATGGTATTTGGAAGAAGAAGATACCACGGACTTCAAGGACTATCGCAAGGTTACTAATAACCTAAGGGAGCTAGCAATTACTATCAACATGAAGTAAGTAGGGTGAATCTCGGGTTCAAAACCTAGAAGTGAAATGCCTACTAACTAAGTGGCATCACGGGATGCTTACAAGAATGATGGCCAGAATCATCACACTGGGACACAAAACATGGCTAGACTACTAGATGATCCCCTGAGACACCTAGGGTCATAATAATAACTCCAACATAAATGTCGAGGCAATAAATTACCTCAACTCAACAATTAGTGTGATTGAGCTGGCATAAAGGAACATCGAAACCAGAGGGAAAGGATTTTGCAAATGCATCAGACTATTTAGAAACCTGGGATGACTCGGACAGCATAACGGCTGTAAATGCTCAGAAAAGACTTGAGACATTCACAGAAATGGTGGCATAACCACTCAGGAGCACAATACCAAGGTTTCGAGATCAACAGTTAACATACAGAAGTAGTAGAAACTGAACTCAAGCTTAAATCCAGCAATCTTATAAGTCTACAGATTAGTAACACGTGATCCTGATAGAAAGAAGAGATAGCCTAGTTCTTAATCCCCGTAGGAAAGATAAGATGACTCAGATCAGAAGGGCATAAGGTATAAGGAGTAAAAAGAGCCTTACGTTCCATCCCACAATCAATTCCCTTATATAACTAAAGCATTTCTAGACTCAACTTCGACCAGTTTGGCTTGGTAACCCTACAGGCAGTCAAGCTCTGATACCAACGCTGTCAGGACCCCGATCCTAAGTCACACCGATCTAGCATGTAACACCTCATATCACTTTGCGGCCTCACGCACGGTATTCCCACGGGTGCCACCTTACCTGGCCCGGGACCGTTTGCGCCTTTTGGCTCACATATATGATAGTGTCGCTAGCATCCATATGACAAAGAACCGGGGTTGACATGGCTAGTCGTGAACCCAAAGTGGCACTAACTTACAGGGACAGGCATCCATGACCCAGCATCGAACGTGTCGGTCATCAGCGAGTGAATCCAGGCTGTAGCACTGGGCTAGCAGGACTCCGGTGAACCGGGCTGTAGCGGGCTAACAGGACTCCGGTATTCATCGCGTGACATTTCCCCGAAGGGACAGACACAGGAACGAAGAAGGACACATGCCGGCCAGCCTAAGTGTTCCGGAGCAGTAGCAAGCTACCATGGCTCAGTGGAAACACTAGGAGACATTTCCCGGTAAGAGAGGCTACTAAAGATAAACAACTAGATAGTCAGATCCCACACATACCAAGCATTTCAATAATATACACACAATATGCTCGATATGTGCAATACAACATGGCATCACAAAATGACTCTACGACTCAAGTAGTTCATTCAATAGGCTCCGAGGAGCGAGATATTACAAACATGGGTCTCATGACCCAACAATCAGAGCATACAAGTCAAAGCACAAGCGGAAGCTTAACATGTCTGAGTACAGACAAATATAAATGAAAAAGGCTGAGAAGCCTGACTATCTACCAGATCCTGCCGAGGGCACAAGATCGTAGCTGAGGTAACAAGCTAAACGTCGAAGTCCACGCGGAACTACTAGCGAGACTGAAGTCTCTCTGCAAAAACATAAATTAAGCAACGTGAGTACAAATGTACCCAGCAAGACTTACATCAGATCTATCTACATATGCATCATTATCAACAAAGGGGGTGGTGGAGTTTAACTGCAGCAAGCCAGCTTTGACTCGGTGGCTAACCTGAACTACGACTGCAAGTAACTCTTTTGAGGTGGCGCACACGAGTCCACATATTCACCATATCAATACACCACTATGGATCCGCTCCCGTCTCCCTACGAGAACGCCATCCATAGCACTCACGCTTATCTTGCGTATTTTAGAGTATCCACTTTCACTTGTCTATGAACTATGCAAGGGGTCCAAGTTTCCATATCCGAGGAATCCGGCTATTCGAATAGATGATGTTAACCCTGCAGGGGTGTACTTCTTCACACACGCTCTCGCCACTTACCGCCCTGTACACGTCATGTACCTCGGCAACCTTCAAGCGGAAGCCGGGCGAGGGAGTCGGCCACGACCTGACTAACCGAACAAGTCTCTAGTCCAGGTTTATCGCCTATTCGGGTTCCATCCGCAAGGAGATCCGGTCGGGGTGTCGCTTACGGCCCCAAACGATGTGAGCAGGGTTCCCAAGCCCACCATCCGGGTGCCACTTGGTACACCGTGCCACTGTGCCTAGTCTGTCCCAAGCCCACCTGTACCGGGTGCCACTTGGTAGACTACTAACACTACCTACAAACACCAGAAACTAGTTGCAACTCCTGGACAGAGATCATGTTGATTAATAAGTCGAGAGGGGTCGAGTTACCGGAACCCAATGTGTGGTAGTAACTGGTCATGGATCACAAACACAGAACTCAGTTCCTGAGGACGGCTGCAATGAGACAACCCACCATGTACTCCTACATGGCCTCTCACCGCTACCTTTACCAAATCGTGTTCACACACTTAGCTCACACACAGTAGGACATGTTCACACGCCTCTGATTCATCCCTGATGAATCAGACCTGACTCAACTCTAAGCAGTAGCAGGCATGACAAACAATCATGAATGAGTAGGCACATCAGGGCTCAAACAACTCCTACTCATGCTAGTGGGTTTCATCTATTTACTGTGGCAATGACAGGTCATGCAAAGGATAAAGGGGTTCAGCTACCGCTAGAAGTAATAGATGAATCGTTGTTGTCCTAATGCAGTAAAAGAGAGCAGGAGCGAGAGAGTAGGATTGTATCGGAATGAACAAGGGGTTTTTTCTTGCCTGGCACTTCTGAAGATAGTATAGCTCTTCATCGGTGTCATCGATCACATCGCCGGTACACGTCTATCGAGAGGGGACAATTACCGGCAAGCAAGGAGAAACACAATCAATGCAATGCGACAATATGAAGCATGCTATGACATGGCAATATGAATGTGTTTTGGGCTAATGCACTTAGCTATGATTTAAATGAAGTTGGTTTGAATACATGATTCAAACTCAAACTCCATATGTGGATATTTAAATGCCATTAATATGATTTGTGCTAAACAGCATTTATAAGTTGTTCTAACATGCATGAAAATGGTACAGATGGATTCCTTGAATTTTTCTGATAATTTTTCATATATAAATTATTTAATTTGGAGTTACGGTTGAATTTCTATGAATTTTAGAAGTTTATACAATTTTCTGGAATTTCTGAATTATAATAATTCCAGTAATGATTTATGGCGTCAGCACCACGTCACTGTGACGTCAGCAGAGTCAACTGGGCTGTCCGGGTCAAACCTGACCAGTGGGGCCCACTGGTCAGTGACTACGGCTAATCCTAATATAACTTAAACCTAACCTAGTTTAATTAGTCGGGCCGGGCCCGCATGTCAGTGAGTCAGTGGCTTAATTAAACTTAGTTATTAACTTAACCAAAAGTTAGCAGGGACGGGCCCACACGTCAGTGACCCAGGGGGGTCAAATCCCTGGTCAACCGGGCTAATCCACCGGCGTCTAGCCGCCGGCAACGACCAGACGCGGCGGTGGCTCGCCGGGATGGCTGCTTCGGCGCCCATTCGACGCGCGGAGGGGTTCTACAGGGAGCTCGAGCTCGTGCGCATCCAATGGAGCAAGCCAGAGGAGTTGGGGTTAGCTGTGGCGTCGGCAGCGGCGAGGGAGGCGGCGGCCGGAGTTCGGCCAACGGCGGGTTAGGCGATGCAGGGCGCTAGGGGAGGCGTTGGTGCGTGCTACGTGCTCCTGGTGAGGTGTGGAGCACGGTGGTGTGCCCGGCTTCGAGCCACAGTGGCTCTGGCCACGACGGCGACGAGGCACGGCGGCGGCGAGCTTCGGCCGTGATGGAAGATGGAGCTAGGGGACGGGAACAGAGGGAGCGAGCAAAGAGGAGGCAGCAGGAGCTCACAGGGAGAACGATGAGGTGGTCAGCGAGCTCGGGGGCGTCTTCGGTGCTGCGAATCGAACGGCGGCGATCGCCGGCCGTGGCGATGAAGATGGCGGTGATGGCGTGGCTATAGGGCACCCGGCGTCGCATGCGTCGTGGTAGAGCTTCATGGGGTCGGGACGGAGCTCAGGGATGCGAGGAGGGAGCGAGGGGGTGGCTGTGGCCGCGGCGAACGGCGTCGGTGGCGACGAGCTCCGCTCGGGCAGAGAGGGAGAGAGAGCAGAGGAGAGGATGAGGCGAGGGAGAGAGTAAGAGAGAGCCAGGGGCTGCGTGGCGCTCCGTGGCGTGGATTAGGACGAAGGGCGACCTCCAGCGCGAAGCAGGAGGTGGCCGGGGCTCTCGGGCGCGCGCCACGCCTCGCCTCTGCCTACTGGCAGAGGAAGACGACGAGCGGCGAGGTAGATGGGCTGGGCTGGGCCGCTGGAGGAGCTGGGCCAGGTAAGTGGGCGCCAGGTAAGTTCTGTTCTGTTTCATATTTTTCTTCTGTTTTGTTTTTCAATTTATTTTGCCACTGTTTTGAATTTAAAAATAATTCAAACAATGCCAAAAGCTCCTCTGAATATTTTTATTTTGCTAGATGGACTTTTCCAAAAGCTCATAAAATATTTCAGGGATATTTGAAATTATATTCTAATTATATGAATATAATTCAAATTCAAATAGCTAATGATTTAAATTCAAAGTCCCAAAAATAAATCCTTAAAAATGTTCAATATTTTGGTTGGGACCAGAACCCTTGCCAAAAATTATCAAATATTTAAGAAGAGCATTTTGGAACAATGAATGAGATTTTTAGGGTTTTTGCCCTTCTTTTTTTTAGGGTTTTGAGGCTTCCAAATTTCCTCAGTTCAGGTTTCAAAAATTTAAACATGATGCACACATGGAAGCAAGCATAGATCAGGCCAGAACTAGGGATGTGACATGTATTCCGAACATAGTCATACGTGCTTATGGAAAAGAACTTGCATGGCATCTTTTGTCCTACCCTCCCGTGGCAGCGGGGTCCTTACGGAAACTAAGGGATATTAAGGCCTCCTTTTAATAGAGAACCGGAACAAAGCATTAACACATAGTGAATACATGAACTCCTCAAACTACGATCATCACCGGTAAGTATCCCGATTATTGTCGCTTCGGGGTTAACGGATCATAACACATAATAGGTGACTATAGACTTGCGAGATAGGATCAAGAACACTCATATATTGATGAAATCATGAAAACATAATAGGTTCAGATCTGAAATCATGGCACTCCTCAAACTACTGGTTCATCTGCCGTAGCTGGAGAATAATAGCAGGTGTGGGTGAGTAGAGGGATGGCTAGGCCAGCGATGGGAGTACGGTGGGGCGGTGAAGCCTGTGCGGCAGCACAACCGGCTGCGGGGAGGAGGGAGCAGGCAGTCCCGCCGGCGCTTGTTTGAGCGGCTGGATCAGGAAGAGCAGAGATTGAAGAAGCACGATGGCCGTTTGATGGACATCCAACAGTCACTTCTTGTGCGCCAACCTTTTTTAGGAAAGCCTCAAATCTGTGGAAAACAGCATACATCCCATCTGCCATTATTTCTAATAATTTACAGCGCATTTTCTAATTCTTAAGGTTTTTTTGGAGCCCATATTCTTTTTGTTAGCATTACAGCCCATATTTTGGCCACGGTTAAAAAATTAACAAAATTTTGCATATTTCGGTGCGGTACGAACTGTTTTTAATCCCGAAATTTCGACGCACATTCAAACTGATTTTAAAAATAAATGTATATCAATATAAAATCCAACAAATTCTCCACGCATAAAAATTAATGTAATTTAAAATCTCGAAATGAAAAAAAGATATTTTAAACTAATTGCCGGTTTGATGTGTTTTAAAAATGTACAACCCATTTCTCATTACTAATGGGCCATTTTCTCGGCTAGCCGAATGAAGCTCTCCTCGTCTTGAAAGATTTGCAGCCCAACAGGCCTGACAAAGCGACTTACTTGGCAAATCACAAAAAAACTGGGCTGTGGCCGTGGACCCAGCTGTCAGCCTCTCCACGTACAGTACTCTTCCGATGGAAGTCAGTCGTTGACCACATTGACCACGCCACACTGAGAGCACCAAGGCGGTAGACGACGGCGAGGCCTAGGAAGGGGACGACGCGGAGGCGGGGAAGACGCGACAGTGGATGCCCACACGGAGAGGAGTACGAGGGTTCACTGGTTCGGCTGCGGTGTGAGGCTGCCGTCGCCGCAGAATAACAGGGGGTGTGGGTGAGTAGAGGGATAGCATGGGCCAGCGGTGGGAGTAGTAGGGGGCGGTGAGGCCTCCGCGGCATCACAGCCGGCCACGAGAGGCAGGAGCACGCGGCGCGACCGACGCAGCTTTGGGCGACTGGAGCAAGAAGACCAGAGGTTGAAGAAGCACTACGGCCGTTGGATGGACATCGTACGGTCACTGGAGCTAGAATCGTTCATAGTGACTAAGTTGACAAATCCCTCCATCCTCGTCAACTTAGTAGGCCCACAAGTCAGCCTCCCACCAGGTTGGGTCCCAGCTAGCAGGGGGAGTATTCATTTTTCTGTGCGTAATAAGGAGGCACTTTCGGTGGGTCCGAGCTGACAGCGGAGGGGAAGGGGGGGACATTTTTTTGCGAAATACGATGGTCCGTCCGGTGGGTCCTAGCAGTCAGGGGCAAATGTTAATTTTGCGAAATACGGTGGCCCGTCCGGTGGGTCCCAGCAGTCAGGGGGGAAATGTTTTTTCCACAAAATACTGGTGGCCCGTCCGGTGGGTCCCTACTGTTAGGTGGAAGAATAATTATTTTGTGCGTAATAAGGAGGCACTTCCTTGCGGCTGCTGTGGACCCAGCTGTCAGCCTCTCCACGTACAGTACTCTTCCGATGGAAGTCGTTCATTGATCACATTGACCATGCCGCGCCGAGAGCACCACGGCGGTGGACGACGGCGAGGTCTAGGAAGGGGACAATGCGGAGCCGGGGAAGATGCGGTAGTGGATGCCCACGCGGAGAGGAGTATGAGGGTTCACTAGTTCGGCTGCGGCGTGAGGCTGCCGTCGCCGCAGAATAACAGGGGGTGTGGGTGAGTAGAGGGATAGCATGGGCCATCGGTGGGAGTAGTAGGGGGTGGTGAGGCCTCCGCGGCATCACAACGGGCCACAAGAGGCAGAGCACGCGGCACGACCGACGCAGCTTTGGGCAGCTGGAGCAAGAAGACCAGAGGTTGAAGAAGCACTACGGCCGTTGGATGGACATCGTACGGTTACTGGAGCTAGAATCGTTCATATTGAGTAAGTTGACAAAGCCCTCCATCCTCGTCAACTTAGTAGGCCCACAAGTCAGCCTCCCACCAGGTTGGGTCCCAGCTAGCAGGGGGAGTATTCATTTTTCTGAGCGTAATAAGGAGGCACTTCCAGTGGGTGCGAGCTGACAGCGGGAGGGGGGACGTTTTTTTCGTGAAATACGATGGTTTGTCTGGTGGGTCCCAGCAGTCAGGGGCAAACGTTTTTTTCACGAAATACGGTGGCCCGTCTGGTGGGTCCCAGCAGTCAGGGGGGAAACATTTTTTCTGTGAAATACTGGTGGCCCGTCCGGTGGGTCCCTGCTGGCAGGTGGAGGAATAATTATTTTGCGCGTAATAAGGAGGCACCTCCTTGCGGCTGCCGTGGACCCAGCTGTTAGCCTCTCCATGTATAGTACTCTTCTGATGGAAGTCGGTCGTTGACCACATTGACCAGGCCGCGCCGAGAGCACCACGGTGGTGGACGACGGCGAGGCCTTGGAAGGGGACGACACGGAGCCGGGGAAGACGCGGCAGTGGATGCCCACGCGGAGAGGAGTACGAGGGTTCACTGGTTTGGCTGCGGTGTGAGGCTGCCGTCGCCGCAGAATAACAGGGGGAGTGGGTGAGTGGAGGGATGGCCTGGCCAGCGGTGGGAGTAGTATGGGGACGGTGAGGCCTCCGCGGCAGCACAGCCGGCCACGGGAGGCAGGATCATGCGGCACGACCGGCGCTGCTTTGGGCGGCTGGGGCAAGAAGACCAGAGGTTGAAGAAGCACTACGGCCGTTGGATGGACATCGTTGACCATGCCGCGCCAAGAGCACCAGGGCGGTGGACTACGGCGAGGCCTATGAAGGGAATGACACGGAGCCGGGGAAGACACGGCAGTGGCTGCCCACACGGTGGAGAGTACGAGGGTTGACTGGTTCGGCTGCCGTCGCCGGAAAATAACAGGATGTGTGGGTGAGTAGAGGGATAAACAGGCCAGGGATGCGAGTATGATGGGGCCGTGAGGCCTTCCCGGTAGCACTGCCGGCCACGGGAGGCGGGAGCAGGCGGTTCCGATAGCGCTGGTTTGGGCGGCTGGGGCAGGAAGATTAGAGACTGAAGAAGCACGATTGCCGTTAGATTGACATCTAACGGTCTGACGCTGGTAGAGTCGATTGTTGACTAAGTTTCTTTTTTGAGAAACCTTGTGTACGCATGAACTTAGTAGGCCCACAAGTCAGCCTCCAAATCTGTGGTAGACAACATAAATCCCATTTGCTATTTTTTATAATTTGCAGCCCATTTGCTAATTCTTAAGTAATTTATTACAGCCCATTTTCTGCCCAGGAACACGGTCAAAAAGTCCAACCTTATTTTGCATATTTCGGTGGAGTCCGAACTGTTGTAATCCCAAAATGATAAACATTTTTTAAGAACTTATTGATTTGCCAAAAAAATTGTTTTGTTTTGTAAGAAAATAAGACGAGGGGCAATTTAGTTGGTTTAAGGGAAAACCAGTGGAAAAAAATCAGCGCTGGGTGGGAAAAAACAACAAAAATAAGGATGTAAATATGAAAAGGGAATTTTATGTGTTTTCGATATAATGATATGTGTATATGAACTAGTAAAACTATAGGTAGAGATTAGAAAACGGATGTAGGACATGCGTTTCAAGAGGAAAATAGAACTGGGCTGTGTGTTTGATTCAGTAAAAAAAACTACCTGCAGATGTTGTAAGACAAAATATAACTAATGCTGGCAGGCCAGAGGCCAGTAGATACTTGCTGGATCTTTGTGCCCCATTGTCATCATGGGCTGGGCCTGTTAAAAACAAAACAACCCTGGGCAATCTACAACCCAGTTGAAACTTGCTCGACCTGAAAAAACAATATACGTGCTCAATAAACGAGAGAATTTTGCAAGTACAGACTGATAACTGGGATGCAACACGGATATTGTTTTTTTATCGTGATAATAAGTGCATGCACTTGTTTCGAAAAAATTGGAGAACTGGGAATTCGAACGGCGGGTGCTTATGCTACCCATCAAATAAAAATCAGGTGCCTGAAAATTCGTTTCGAAACAAATGATTCAGCTTTATATCCACGTCGACCCTCGGCATGATGGTTGAAAGCAAATGCAAGTTCATACCAAAAGATTGTTAACAACAATACCAACTTGCGGAAGACAAGGTAGTACAACTACCAATACCAAACTAACTTATAATCTTTTTACTCCTGGCCCTAGTGTTCGTCTGGTAGAAAATCTTGCAGAGGACCAGCTCCCGCTCCTTCTCTTGCTCCAGGTCCCCGAGGTGGTACTGGTGCATCACCCAGTTGGTCCTCTGCTGGTCGAAGTTCTTGTTCGTGTGCAGCACCAGAACCTTTTTTGCTGCCCGTCTGCCGGCCGTTGACCATCACCGGCAAGGTATTGCCGGTCTTGTGCCACATCGCGTGCATGCCGCACTCCGAATGTATCTTGCGATGCATCCACCCGCCCCTTTGAACGCCCTGGAATTGCGCTGGAAGAAATGCTTCCTTAGGCCACTCAGTGTGATACCTGCAGTATTGTGGAATACAGGTTTTAGTGTACCTAGTTGTAACGCCCTCGATGCGGCTATATCTCCTACGTGTCGAAGCACGACTTAGAGGCATAACCGCATTGAAAGCAATGTCGTAAGTAAGGTAATCTTCACAACAACCCATGTAAATAGATAATAGGGGAAAAAGGTACATAGTTGGCTTACACTCGCCACGTCACACAAATAAATGAATAACATTACAATCATCCAATACACTCATGGTCCGACTACGGTACCAAAATAAAAGATCAACCCAACATGCGACACAGTCCCGATTGCCCCAACTGGGCACCAGTACTGATCATCAGGGAAAGACACATAGTAACGACGTGAGTCTTCGTCGAACTCCCACTTGAGCTCAAGCGCATCATCTGGAACGGAATCATCAGTCCCTGCATCTGGTTTGGAAGTAATCTGTGAGTCACGAGGACTCAGCAATCTCGCACCCTCGCGATCAAGACTATTTAAGCTTATAGGTAAGGCAAGGTAATATGTGGAGCTGCAGCAAGCGACTAGCATATATGGTGGCTAACCTATTCGCAAAAAAGAGCGAGAAGAGAAGGCAAAGCACGAACGAAGAACTATAGAACAACCTACGTCAAACATTACTCCAACACCGTGTTCACTTCCCGGACTCCGCCGAGAAGAGACCATCACGGTTACACACGCAGTTGATTCATTTTAATTAAGTTAAGGTTCATGTTATCTACAACCGGACATTAACAAATTCCCATCTGCCCATAACCATGGGCACGGCTTTCGAAAGTTCAAATCCTTGCAGGGGAGTCCCAACTTAGCCCATCACAAGCTCTCACGGTCAACGAAGGATAAACCTGCTCTCGAGACATTCCGATCAGACTTGGCATCCCGGTTCTACAAGACAACTTCGACAATGGTAAACAAGTCCAGCAACACCGCCCGAATGTGCCGAAAAATCCCGATAGGAGCTGCACATATCTCGTTCTCAGGGCACACTCAGATGAGCGCTCCATACAACTAAAACCAAACCTTGAGTTTCCCCGAGGGGGCGCTGCACAGGGCTCTAGTTTGGACCAACACTCAGAGGAGCACTGGCCCCCCCGGGGGGGGGGGTTTAAAATAAAGATGACCCTCGGGCTCCGGAAACCCAAGGGAAAAAGAGGCTAGGTGGCAAATGGTAAAACCAAGGTTGGGCATTGCTGGAGGAGTTTTATTCAAGGCGAACTGTTAAGGGGTTCCCATAATCACCCAACCGCGTAAGGAACGCAAAATCCGGGAACATAACACCGATATGACGGAAAACTAGGGCGGCAAGAGTGGAACAAAACACTAGGCAAAAGGCCGAGCCTTCCAACCTTTACCAGGTATATAGATGCATTAAGATAACAAGATAATATAGTGATATCCCAACAATAAACAATGTTCCAACAAGGAACGATCTCCAATCTTCACCTGCAACTAGCAACGCTATAAGAGGGGCTGAGCAAAGCGGTAACATAGCCAATCAACGGTTTGCTAGGACATGGTAGGTTAGAGGTTTGACATGGCAATTTGGGAGGCATGATAAGCAAGTGGTAGGCATCGTAGCATAGGCATAGCAAAAGAGCGAGCATCTAGCAAGCAAAGATAGAAGTGATTTCGAGGGTTTGATCATCTTGCCTGCAAAGTTGTCAGAGTTGACTTGATCCTCGTAAGCAAACTCAACGGGCTCCTCGTTAGCGAACTCGTCTCGCGGCTCTACCCAAACAAGACAAACAAGCAAAAGGAACACAATCAACCACGTGCAAAGCTCGAACAACATGATGCAAACATGGTATGCTATGCGGGTGCGATATGTGATGCATATGCAAGATTTGACAAGGAATGATTGAACCGGGCCTCAACATGGAAATCCAAGAGTTCCATTGGAAATGTGATGTGATTTCGGTAAAAATCGATATAAAGATCACCGGAATCGGATGCATGGTTTGGAAAGGGCAAGCAAAACAAATATGGCACCGGTCTGCGATAAACAGCAAGTAGCCATCTAAATGCATCAAGATAATTATGCTATAGCACTCAAACATGACAACAAAATACATGGCAGGGATCCACTCATGATGCTTGACAAAAGATGAACATTGAGCTATGGCCAATTCATCCACTAACAGGTTCAGACAAGCATGGCAAAAATGCAAATGTAAACAGGTTTCAGACTTAGTGAAATTAACACAAGTCTGGAATTTAACATCAGGTAGCACACTTTGGAGCATGAAAACTATAAGCTATAGGAACTTAACATGGAAAATTAACACATGACATGAAGCTACTCAAAGCACTTAACAAAAGTCCCTTAGTGACCTTGAGCCAAAAGGGATCAGAAAATACAATTGCAAGCATGTGAACATGGCAAAAACATAATCAGATTACAGACTTAGTGAAAAACTGGAGCATGCAACTCTGTTAACGAGTAGGCATGTTTATGAGCTCGATGCACTCACTACAGAGCATGGCATGAAAAACTAAGCATACACCTATCAAGAATACATATCATAGAAGCTAGACATGGCAATAACAACAACATAGCGTGCACGGATCACTAGCAACATCCTCGGCAAAATCGCTAACGAGTCAACAATCTGCCAGGATTCACGAAATAGCAAAAGTAGAGCTCGATTGACTCAAGCTAGGTTACTCCATAATTGCAAACAAAGACATGGATGGATAGAGCACCACAATTTTAACAAATCATCCTTAGTGATCATCCTCAAAAGAGGCAAGGATCACTAGGAAACAACATGAACATATGACATATTGATAAAATCAGATCAAGGACTTCGTGAAAAACTAAGTCCCTGAAATCAGCATTAACGAATGCACTACTTTGCAAGCTTGTGCTAGTCACCACACATGTCACAAAAATACATGGTAAGCACTGCTGTAAAGATGGCATGGCATATAACAAAACTCATGTAGAACTCAGGAGCATATTGTGCACACATTAATCATGGCAAAAAATGATAAATAGCTATTTGATGAAACAAATCTGACAATTATCTCATATAGCCCTCTTCCAACATCATTTTGGGCATCAAGATGAGCTCAAATGAAAATTATGCAATGATATGAAATGATGTACTCTCTGAGACGAACATTTTGATATGCTACACGCCCAAATCGGATCTACGGATGCGGAGTTACGACATGATGAAGTATGCAAAAAAATATGCAAAACTGGGACAAAACGAGGTCAACTCAAATATTCCGGATCTGGATCTGAGGCGCACTGTAGCTGGCACGGCGCCCGAGGATGGCCGTCGCTGGAGAAGAAGCGGCCGGCGGGGGCGTGGTCGCCGGAGGGAGGGGTTGGCCGGGGCGGCGTGGTACGGTGGCGGCGGAGGTACTTGGGCGGCGCGGGGCGACGAGGTGCGGTCGGTGGAGGGAGACCTTGCCGCGACGGAGCTTGCTCCGGCCAGTAATGGCGCGGCGGCGGAGATCCGGCAACAGGCGGCGGGAGGCGGCGCGACGAGGCTCTCGGGCGGCGGGGACAGCGCGCGGGCGGCGCGGAGGCTTCGGGCCGGGAGGGCCCTGCCTGGGCCCGGGCGGGCCGGCGCGGCGAACTGGGGACCGGGGCGGCGGATCCAATCCTGCTGCGACACGTGGCGGCGGCGGCTGGGTTCGGACATGTCCGGCCGGCGAGATTTCGTCCGGCCGCGAGGAGAGGGAGAGGGTTAGGGTTTCATCCGGATTTCAGGGAAGGGATCTTTATATAGGCATAGAGGGAGTTAGGAGAGTCCAAATGAAGTGCGGTTTGCGGCCACGTGATCGTGATCGAACGCTCTAGATGATGGAGAGAGTTTTGGTGGGTTTTTGGGCCAAATTGGAAGGGTGTTGGGCTGCAACACACACGAGGCCTTCTCGGTCCCTCGGTTAACCGTTGGAGTATCAAACAAAGTCTAAATGGTACAAAACTTGACAGGCGGTCTACCGGCAGTAAACCAAGGCCACTTGGCAAGTCTCGGTCCAATCCGGAAATGTTTAACCCCCACACACGAAAAGAGGTAGAAAGGGCCATCGGAGGAGATAGGAGCGCCGGAATGCAAAACGGACAACGGGGAAAATGCTCGGATGCATGAGACGAACACGAATGCAAATGCAATGCACATGATGACATGATATGAGATGCATGACAACGGCAACAAAACACGAAGACAAAAACCCGAACCCGAGGAAATAAAATAACTTAGTGCCGGAAACGGCAAGAGTTGGAGTACATATAAGGTAAATTACATCCGAGGTGTTACACTAGTTGGCATTTTCATAACATCTTTGGCATGTTGCAGTCACTTGTTTCACTTTTTATTAACTATTAAATTGTAATTGCTTCACCAGGTCTGCGTCCAAAAAGAAAAATAGAGCTATAAACGAAGGAATATGTTTGTGCAAGTAGACGGCCGATCGGTGTCTTACCTGGAAGTTTCTCAGGTTGGGTGTAACATATGCCATGCTCGCCGTCGATGGTTGGTATGAACAAATCAATGAGAGACTGAAATCTCGTGCTGTCAGCACTCACTTTGGCCTCAAGGTGGTCGATCAGCTCCTGATCCGTGGGATCGAACTTGACGCCAGCCGGTAGCACGGGCCAATCCTTCTTCGACTTGCATCGGTAACTCCAGTTATATGGTACTCAATGTATGATCAATCGACTATTTTAAGTGAATGATGAAAGATTTCGACAGATAAGTGGTACTCCAAATCTGAAGTCTAGAATACCCGAACACACCGCCGGGATTCTTGTGTCACCTCACGCGCAGCGTGTTGTCACGTCAATTCAATGTGTGGACATGATGAATAATTTGACCGACATATACCTAGTACTGCTACTGTACTATTTACTAGTCGTATTTAGTGTCATGATTTATACATAGGTTTAACTAACAAGTATGCACTTGAAGCCTAACTGATATATATATATATATATATATATATATATATATATATATATGGCTTCTGCACAGCATCTCCATCATCATTATCAGTACATCCTATGGGCACCTAGGTGTCTAGGCACCTTGATTGTTTTGGAAACCGTGATATATTTAATTTGTTTCCTAACTATTCTTCATGCAAGAGTTTCCATGCTTATGTTTTATTTTTGGTTCTAACAATTGGACATGCAAGACTTGCCATAGAATCAAACTATTAATGTTGACTTTTTTGAATTGTTGTACGTATATAATGTGCATATTTTTGTTCCTAACTATCTAATAAGTGTATCTAATACCTACCGATGAAATTATATGCATACACATGTATGTATGTATTCAATAATTTATTTTTTTAACTATTACATTTTTTGTTTCCTAATTATCTAAAATGGGCATCATATACTTACTAACGAATGTATGTACGTACGCGGGTAAGTATATACACAATAATTTATTTGTTGACTAACTGCATTTTATTTTTGTTTCCTAACTATCCAATATGGTTATATAATACCTATTGACAAAAATATTGTAATACCCGGTTGACGTATATAACCGGTCGACGTATATACCCGACTATGTGAATAAATGTAAGAAAATATTGTAGATCCAATAATATACTTCAAGTGGAAATACCCAAGGTATCTGCACACTTGTATACCCAGCTGTACGAAAAAAATTGAAAAATATTGTACATAATCAGCCGAGGTATATACCTAAAATAAATATGGCCACATGACGTATGTCTATCTAATATATACCCAACATATTTCGAGTACAAAAACATACTTTGGGTTATGTATGTATATACCTAGTGATTTATTCAAGGTATTAGATACTCGGTGAAAAATAAAGGCGAGCAAATAAAAAAATGAAAAATATTGTACATAATCAGTCGAGGTATATACCTAAAATAAATATGGCTACATGACGTATGTCTATCTAATATATACCCAACATATTTCGAGTACAAAAACATATTTTGGGTTATGTATGTATATACCTAGTGATTTATTCAAGGTATTAGATACTCGGTGAAAAATAAAGGCGAGAAAATAAAAAAATATGATATCCATTATACACAAAAGAATACGCGGCTACGTGACATATGAGACATGCATGGGCTTAATTTGGTGGGTATTAAGTGTCCATATTAAGCAATAATTAGCAAAAATTCTTTCCTAATACAAATCTAATTAATTTATCAATTAATGCTAATACTAATTACATGTGCACACCATTTTATTGTTATCCAACGGTTTTTAGGCAAGGTGCCCAGGCACGTAGGTGTCCCATACTGGCGTCCTATATATATATATATATATATATATATATATATATATATATATATATATATATATATATATATATATATGGCTTCTGCACAGCATCTCCATCATCATTATCAGTACATCCTACGCATGTGAGTTAGGATGCAGTTGATCCCAGGAAGGTATCTATCCTTCAAACCAGAGGAGTGCTTCAAACTAACAACAGTACATAATATCCAACAAAAGAGGGTCGTGCTACAGCAGCAGAATACATGGCTCAGTCTAGATATCAGCACGAATCAAGTTGTGCATATTTGATGTTGGCATGAACCACATCACCGCATGTCGGGTTTTCAAAAGCCATCCATCGCATGGAAGCTTGATGCCTTTCACACACTGAAGATTATCTGGCAACAAGCAGTGTCGACGAATCTCTGGATATGGTGATTCATGAAACCCATGGTATGATGTGTAAACACAGCCCCCCTCGTGAATGGAAGTTGCATAGCATAGTAATCATCGCCGGTGATATGATCGATGATTGGTTGGATGATCGAATAATTGAGCCCGAGGAATAAGGAGTGGTTGCCTAGGCAGTAAACCCGCCTCCAGTTGAATACGCTTGGCCCAACGGAGCTGGGATCTTTCTCGAACACGAAACAACCATAGCCATCAATGTCACGAACGCCCCACGCATTGTACTGCATGTGGTTTTATGTAATGGTTTGGTCAATTTGGTATGTGCGAATGAACATCAAATGACCACCACCCATCGGCTGGTATGATTCCAGGTCCTGGAATCATGAAGGCCAGCACATTTGCGTCTGCTGCAACAATTCAAATTGGAGACCAAAACGACAAAAATAAACAATCATGTTCAGAGTATGTGTGGAATTAAGATCATTATAACAGTGACACATATCATAGACAGAGAATTGCAATGCCGTGGTCATAATCATACCCCAAGTTAAAAAAATAAGCCAATGGCTTTCATATTCTAGCAATATGTCATGGTTTAAACATCATGTAAAAATGAGAGGAAAACATCTATGACAGCGCCTACTCATATTCTACCATAGCACTTACTACTAGTGTTGTCATATCAACTCTAAGCAATAACATGCGTTGTTATAAAAATCTTGTAAACGAGAGTAACATATAGCAATCATGATGTTATGCTCATAATATGTATTCTAACAATCATTAGATGCCAATTGTTCTCATATCAACTCTAACAATAACATGTGTGGTCATAAAAATCTAGGAAATGAGAGGAACATATAGCAATGATGTGGTTATAGACATGCTATGCATTCTAAATTTGTAACAAATGAACATGCAGTCGTATTCATAAGGTAAAGATGAGATGAGATAGAACAATTACACGACGATAAATTCCACCAATATAGGTAGCTAATCTGTGCGTCGACCGCCTAAACAATGCCATCATGCACTATAGCATTAGACAGAAATGTTTCCTCAACAGGATTGATGATGAGCCATAACCATGTATGGTGACTGGATTCCAGATAGACTAATCCCTCGTTGAACATGGCAATGAGCTTGTAATCCATGTAGTCTTCTGATGGTGTGGGCACTTCGCAGATTACAACTTTCTGCAAACAGAGGTCGAGCCAAAAGCTTGACGCGTCTCGTGCGTAGTAGGCAGGAGTGTCCGGCGGGCCGCGAGGCTCGATGGCGGTGGTATCCAACGATGGAAGGGTGATCTCTCGCTGGGTGTAGATATCCACGAGACGCCACGGACTACCGGTGTGGTGGATGAGGACGATCCAGTTGGCCTTCATGCCCGCCCAGTAGTGGCCGCGCATGAAGGACAGGTGGACGGGTAGTGGTAGCGTGTCGAGGGGCACCATGGCAACCTCCGTAGGATCGTCAAGTCGGTGTTTGGGCCACCTGCGAGGATCGGGCATCAGCAAGTAGGGTATCTTGAAAAGAGCTGGCCGGTTGCAGACGAGTAGACGGTACAAAGACACCGAGCATGCGGCCAGACTGACGGTGCTGAGTAGGTCCATATGACTACAGATCTGCCGCAAGAGAACATCGGGGAGGGAATTCCAATCGCGGCTCTGCGTGTCAGTCGGTTCTGCCATTGGCGTTTTCGGTGCCTGCGAGCCAGTGGGGAAGTGGATTCGGGCGAGCGAGCGAAGAAGCTTCTCCTCGTGTGGCTGAGCACTGAGCGGGGGGATATGGTACGCACGAGCTACCAAGGAAGATGGCGCCGGCGGGCGAGCAGTGAGCGGGGGTAAATGGTGTGCGGCCGACGATGGGGAAGAGAGGAGGAAGAAGAGTGGAAGACAGGGAAGAAAGTGCATTCAATCTTAATTCTACTACTCCCTCCGTCTAGGTGTGTAAGTCACCTTACGAAAACCAAATAATCCCAAAACACTTAGGCACCGTACATTAACTCCCTTCTCGTTTTTTGTTTTGTGGCATATCAACCAATAAGATATGTGGGTTGTGCATGCTTTCAATGACTTGAGACTACCAAACATAACCGACTGATTTAGTAACACCAACACACTGGTTCAGCTTATTAATTACGTGTCCCATCTGCTGCAGTGTGTATTGTCACTTCACTGCGAATACTAGTTGAATAGTTCTCTCTGACCGAGATGGGGAATAAATGGACCGCGAGGACTTCCTTTCTACAGTATCCCTATGCCTCTACGCTCACTTCACTCATTTTGCTCCGTACCTAGTCACTTGTTGAAATCTATAGCCAAATGGACATGTCAATGGGAGGGAGTAAGCCCCATGCATGCATGCATGCAACATGCAACACTCACACGTACACATGGACGCACGCAACACTCACGCACCCATGCGGCACACAGCACACGACGCAACACACATGCTCACGCTCAAGTGCTCAACCTACTCCCTACGTCTGTGAAAGACTGTACATTTAGAGATTTACACATTGACTAGGGCATAATTAACGCCCAAAAGTAGCAGACTTATGTGTGCATGCGACCATTGAGATAAGAAGATTAAATGAAGGCCGTTGCATGCTGTAATTAAGGATAGACATGTAGCCTATACCTACAACACAAGTTGGTGCATTAGTCAATCAATATCAATTTAGATTAAAGGCTAAACACATTGGAAGTGTAGATGTACTACATCATGTAGTACACTCTTTGTTGGAAGACCGAGGGAGGACACGTGCATGCACTCACATACACAGCCAGGGCGGTTCGCGCGCAAGGGTTGGACTCGTGTCGCGCCTGCCTAAAGTTTTGTTTAACTGATTTCTTTGCTCTGCCAATTGACAGGTGGGACCCAGAAACCAGGTGACAATTTAACCAGTCAACAAAGTGCCACGTCGACTATGTGGCCGGTCAGTAGGGTGCAATACGGTGCTCTATGATGAGCTAGTGATCGCATAATCGCCGCAAAACTATATATAGTGACCGTAAAGAGTGTACTGTTACATACGTTGACCGCCAGTGTATTTTTCTCGTTTCAAATTAAGCCATATTAATTGGAAAGGACGCAGTATGGACTAGTACTACTAGTACTAGTACTGCTTTGATGTGTCCCGTCAACTCGCCGAACGAGGAGAAGCTTGCTTACTACGCCTCTCCCTCGCCCACGCGCGCGATGGTTCACAGAACGAGGAGAGGGTTTTGACTATAGCGCCCTCTCCCTCTCCCTTGCCCTCGCCCTCGTGGTGGACGTGCAGTAGTTCAATCGGTGTTAGATTGCCAGAAGCATATTGTACTGTAGTATCATCCTTGTTGGACCTTCCGAAGAGGCGAAGAGCCAAGTGCAAGGTTCACACGAGTACGGACTGTTGAACCTCCCGAAGAGGCAAAGAGCCAAGCACAAGGTTTTATAAGAGTTTTCATCCTAGTAGGAGTGTACTAGTACAACTATAGCGAACGATGCTACTGTATGATGCCGCCACATCACATATATCCAAAGTTGTGCCACCTTTTTTCTCAAAGAGCATGTTGGAGACCGTGCAACAACCACACAAGTTGCACGTACACATAACACATTTACTAGTAATAAATTCTAAAGGAAAAATGCCAGTATGCCACACAAGTTCATCTCCAACTCATGTGATAAATTTGTGCATGACTAGTCTACATATATTAACAGCGCTACCGTTCACAATTACCGTACTCCACTTACACGTTATAGATGGGCTACATGTCCTCCTCCAGGTTCCAGTCCCAGGTGTTCTTCATGGATGGCACGATCCATAGCGGTGGGAAACGGGAATCATTGTCGCAGCTTTCTAGTCCAGTTCCACACTATGGAGACTCATCCAAGCTGAAGCGGCATAAATCAGGGATAGCGTGTCCCAGCATGTCGTTCATCCGGCGGTGCGCACCGAAGACACAACCATGCTTCATGAACGGCAGGCCTTCCGTGTCGTGCACAGAAGGTGGCATCCGCTTCACAATGGGGTAGCTGTCCCTGATGAAAAGCGAGTACTCTCCAAGAGTGTTCCTCAGCACCCACGTAGCATCACGGAGGTCGAACTCGGCGCCGTTCATCTGGTACACGCGGCATCCCAAATCTGGACACACGGTGACGTACATAGTCAAGGTCCATGCATAATAATGTTGTGCTCAAATGTGGCGGTCAGTAATACTGTGCAGCAAATAGTACTACTCCGGTATAGAGGAAGTAAAATAACCGGCTTATTATATATAGCCACTCTTGGCTACATGGATGAGATAGTAAGACATGGAAAAACAAAAATGGTGGCAGCTAGTGGGTTCAAGTCTTCAAGGGCCTAGCTAGCTATATGCGTCCTCCAAGGTAAAAAAGTATTCCTACTAGTAGTACTACAAAGTATACTACTAGTACAACAATGAAAGAGAAGGCGAGAGGGTTAAAAAATGGAATACTTGGGTAGATGCTGATGGTCCGATCGTGGTAGATTATGTGACCATGTTGCACATCAGTGGTACCATGGGTAACGACTGCTAAGATAGTTGATCCCAATATGCCAAAGTCAGCTACAATGTTCCAGGTTAGACCGAATTGTGGATGCAAATGCACATCCAGGATCGGCGATCTTATTTTGATCGGGGGATGACTGGTCCCTGCAAAATAATGGAGTACCGTTAGGGATGCAAATGATGGTTTGTGCATTCTGTTTGTAATCTCCCGTACCGTAGGATGTCAACCAGATGAAACAAGTCCCCTGGCTTGTCACCGCGAAGATGCGGCCTAGATGGCGCACGACGTCTTCGAATGTGTAGGGGTACAAATCTGCCGCCGCCAACATGCGCCAGCCTCTGCCGTTACTGCCTCCTGCATTGATGGAAATCCTTATGTCAAACACCGCGCTGAGATAGTAATCGTCGTAGCCGCTTCGCTTTGTCGGCGGGTCCACAATTGCTATCTTCTTCAATCTCATGTAGGCATCATCATACGTATTCTTGCCCAGCCAGTCCGGAAGGCCGATCCCAATGGTGGAGAAGGGGTCTACCGGAACGGCCGCACTGCTATGGATGTTGTGCAAAATGATGGTGGTATCCGGCCGGAGGTATGCAAGCCAATCTTAGTTGGCACCGACCCAGAACTATATATAAGACATTGGGCAGCGGAGAAATTACGGGATGGAAATGGAATAACTATGTACTACATGATCAAACTCCATTACTGACCCGCTCATCGGATAAAATCCGACTACCTCTCAACGTCAGCAACTCTAGTGGAGTCAACGTGCAACCATGGCCAGGGAGCGGTGGACTGTTCGAAGGATTGTCCCATAGAAGAACCTTCTCCTCGATGATGCATGGAAGAGCAACAAGCATGGCCTGTTTAAGCAGCATCTTGAAAAAGTTGGTGCAGGAAGCACCGAGTCTTGCGGCGGTGAGGACGTCGGAGCGGCGTGCGATTTCTCCCACAGGATCATCGTCCAAGGTCTCCCAGCCCCGACGAGGAGGAGAACCGTCTGGCGATTCCATGGGAGCAGCCACGACTCTTCGGGGGGAGGGGAACTGGCGAGGAGGATATAAGAGCGTAGTAACCACAGGGCCTCGTCCCTTCCAACTGTAGATCGTTCCTCAGCGAAGGGGTGAGGCTATTATTTACTAATAGTACTCCCTCCGATTCTTTTTACTCTACGCATAAGAGCAGACCCGGATACCAAGGCAGGGGCTCGCTGCATGCTTTCTGGATGGAAATACCCCTGGCGCATGGATGTGAGGAGTTAGCAGCTATAAATGCCCCATGCAGCCCAATGGCTGTCCGCCCGCGTTCTCCTCTCTCTGCATGCTGCATGGATGTCTCCCTCTCTCTCACGTGACTGCATGCGGTGGCGCTGGCCTATGAGAAGCTCGCGTGGAGGAGCCAGAAGTGATTTTTTTGAAAGAAAGGGATTATGGAACATTATGGGATTGCATTATACTGAAAATAATAGCACTAGTAAGAAATTTTTGGCACTAGGTACTAGTTTTTGGCGTGGATTAAGAAATTTTGGGTATGTTTTTGCCATTTTGTACACGCCAACTAGTGTCAAAAAACGTCTTACATTATGTGACGGAAGAGTACGTACTCGTACTGTAGCAGTACTAGTACTACTTTTCTCAACTAGTAGTGCGATGTACTGTACTTCTAGTCTAGTCTAGTATAGTGCACCCGTTTTGAACTCTTGAATCTCAGGGCCAAGGAGCTACAGTTGGAAGTCGAGGGTACTACTGTTCTCTAGAACCATCGCTGTACTATCAATGCAGGGGAAGTACACCTGCGTAGTGGCCTAGTGGGTACTCTCGGTGCTCTATTCAGCTGCTCCTCTCATGTAGCTGGCCTACTCAGCCACTCCTCTCACGCACACACTAGCAGTCTGTTTATCAGCGACGGTTACTGCGGGGGCATAACATTTGAGTTATTTGATACAGCGAGACTAGGCTTTTCGCTTCCATTTGTGGAGGTGTAATGGATCTCGTCGAACTTTGTCAGTAGTTCCTTCTTTATGAATGAGATGAAGCAAAGCTTTTGCCCCCGTTTCAAAAAAACACGGCAAGAGGAATTTCTTTTATAGTAGAGCCGATAATGGAGTGAAGTCCATGCATGCAACGCCACAAGATACAGAGTAGTAGTAGAGCACTTTACGTACAGAGCCATATTGCACAGTTCCCAATGCCCCGCCAGGCTTTTCCGGCTCCTCGGGCTTAATTGGGAGGCGCTAGTTTAAATATGCTACTAGCTGGAAGCTGCAAGCGAGGTGCGGCTAGGGCGAGCACGCGAGCCACGGGATGCTGGGAAGGAAAACCCGTTCACGTGGCTAGGCTGTCAAGTGCACCCAGATTGTGGGGCCGCACGTCCGTTTGACTTCAAAACTCAAACTACCCGTGTAAAATATTGGCTCGCAGCGAAGTGTAGTAGTACTATTTTAAAAAAAGGCCGCCATGCGTTCGACCGGGATCGAACCCACAAAACGAGGTATACACTCCCGCGACCACTAGAGTACTCGTTGGAGTACAATGCAACCTAGAATCGCCTTTTGTCGCTAGTAGTACGTACATTGTTCCTTACAAGAAACCCCTAAGAGCATGGTTAATAGTATAGCCAGCTGCTGGCTACAAGCCAGTGCCATGTCATCTACAGCCCATCTTATAGCCAACATGTAGTAGTAGTTTATTTCTTATAGCCCGCTGACTCAACTCTATTGTACTTGCTCTAATAATGCAAGAAGCCACTAAAATGCCAAGAAACTACTACCACTTGCATACGTGGCAGACTTAAGATAAGACTACCTTATCAACCATTGTACATGCTCTTACCAACAAAAATCCTCGAGTGACCTCCTACCTCCGGCCCGTCCACCTAGTCATCCTCGGCCATGGGACGCAGCTACCGCCGCCGGCAGAAGGCGAGGCCAAAACCACTGGCGGTACGGAGCCCATGTTGCGGCAGCCCGGATGCCAGCTCCATCCGGCGCTTGCGGCCGCTAGCTAGCCAAGATAGCTCCGTCTAGCTACTTATCTGCAAGGTTTGCTAGCTAGATTGGCAAGGCAGCGCGGCGGCTTGCTCGCGCGTGCCGCACTAGGCCAGGCATCTGGCTCGAGCGAAGGCCAGCGCGGCAGCTTGCTCACTCGTGAGTCACGCTCGGGCCAGCCTGCCAACCCATGCGGAGGCCAGCGCGGTGTCCGGCCCATCCGGCGGAGCGGCGACCAACTCGCTCATCACCGGCGCCACCGACGAACATGCATCAGTACTGTTTGAAGTAATGCTCAGGAAAAATAATGATTTGAGGGGGAATAACAGGATAGAAGGTCAGACGTGGGTCCCTCGTGTCAATGGTCAAACAAAATGTGTTGGTTTAAGCTGCCTCGTCAGCACGAACATGTGGGCCAACCCTATCATAAATGGGTTTAAACGAACCGAATCGGTAGGAGTACTAGGTAGTTTTTGGCGTGGATTAAGAAATTTTGGGTATGTTTTTGCTATTTTTTGTACAATAGATTCCTCCTAGGGCTGGTTGAAAGTGGTAGTTTTTTGTTAAATACTCTACATATTGTAAGTAGGAGTGAAAGTTAAGCTTTGGAAGCCAATAAGCAAGGCTAGTTACATAGTGCATATGTGTACATGATTGAAAGTAAATATCAACCATGAGTGACTAATATCTTGATGGAAAACTCGAAACTATGGAATATTAGGAAAAGAAATGCATGGTTGGAAATACTAGCAATGTTCATGTCCGTTGCAACGAATCATAATTAGAATAATACTTATTCACAAACTTGGTACAAAACACTCTAATTTTGATATACATATGTCACTAGAGATATATTATGTTTCAATTAGAATATATTCCTTGGGCTGTTTTGGTGAGGTCAGGGAGGGATGTGGTTGGTTTTAAGATACTAATTATGGCTTTTTCTACAAATTGGTAGACAAGTGGGATGTTGGTGAGAAAAGGCAACAACTTACCTCACAATCGTTAGATGTAGATCTAATGGTCAGCGACGACGGAAGGCAGACACACCAGCATCACCAACTTAGTCTTGTGTAGGAGTACTAGCAAGATCTGTGCATTGCATGGAACATCAAGATGCATTTTTATAAAACACTTGTGGTGATTGACCCTTGCGGTAGTAATCCCATGTGTAAAAACTAATGATATCTCGAGAAATATGATATAAGGTGAAGAGGAGTGGGGTGTGGTGGTGGTTGGTGGTCGAACTGAGCGAAGGCATGGGGATTGACGACGCCGGCAGCGGCCACCAGGCCAGTTTGTTCGAGTGGCTTCCTTTCTTAATTGCTCAACAATGAGGTTTGTTGGAGATAAGGATGAACGAGGGAAGGCCTTGTCTGCAAATGTGGAGAGGGGTGCGGGTATCTTTTAGTTTAATTTCCATCCGTCAGATATAGATCAGACGGTCTATATTGCAAGATGGCACACGTACCATCATCACCAACTCGGTTTTTTATAAGAGAAGAAATATAAGTATGGAGATACAAACGTACTATCCATACTTGCTTCCGTAAACTAGCATCTACATTCTATTCAACGCCTCGGCATGTGGGCCCTTAGCACAATGACTTCTCGACTGTGTAAAACGAAGATTTTCCCGTCGCCGACAAGGAGGGGGTGACGGCGGCGTGCTTTTTGGCTTGCTCTAGTCCTAGTAGTCATACTAGGTGGTCTAAGCACGTGTAGATTTATTCTTTTTCACGTCTCGTGTTCTCCGTACTGCCACGACTGTTCATGAATAGACGGTAAGTTATTCACGGGGAAACCCTTGTTGAGCGTGTTTGCGAGAGAGAGAGAGAAAGTGTGCGTGTGTGATATGTTAGAGATTGAGGCAATGATAACAGATTCTTTGTGTCTATGTGTGTGGAGGATAGAGAGAGACATGTACATGGGGCTTTGTGTTGTTAACGTGGAGACACATACACATAATTAGAGAGTGAGTGTGTGAGATACACATGCAGACATGAGGAGAGATGAGGATCCAAGTAAATGGGTGTTTGTGCGTGTCTGTGTGTGTTTGTGCACGCGTTTGTGTGTGAGAGGGAGAGAGTGTATGTGGAGTAGAGAGACCACTGATAATGTAAACCTAGTATAAGGGAAGGGGGAATGGTGTGACATGTGTAGTAGCGAGATAGCACGGGTGCGGGCGGGGGAGCAGACTATTTGGAAGAAACATCAAGTGTGTGTGGGGGAGAGGGGTGTGAGAGCGAGAGAAAGAGAGAGCTAGCGCTAGAGAGAGAGGAAGAGAGGGGGCGAGAGGGGTCGTTTGTGTCCATAAATGGCGTATAGATAGGGAGACAATGTTGATGTTGTCCGAAATTGGCCTATGAACGGAGACGCAAGGGAAGCGAGTCATCGTGTGTGTGATATGGACTTCATGAGAGAGCTAGAATAGATGGTGTAGAGAACAATGTGCAAAATTGAGAACGATTATACATTAGGGAGCTATGCAAAGAGTCACGACATATATGTATACAGAGAAGGAGCTGGGGCGGGTCCGCATGTGGGAGAGATAGAAAGAGGAGAGTGGTGCACAAGGAGACAAAGTGTGCTTGTTTGTAGTGGGGGTGGTGTGTGAGGTGAGTGCGCGAGAACAACATAACTAGGGAGATAGACGTTTGGGGGCGATGTTTTGTGTGTATGGGAAATATACACTCTACATAGTGCGTGTGCTTGGGTAAGAGAGATAGCGGGAGACCTAGAGAGTGAGGGAAGAGATGTGTGCATGCCCGAGACACAAAGTGATAGAGACCTATGTTGGGGTCCGGACTTTACAAGAGAGAGAGGGGTGTTAATGTGCTCGTGTGTTGGTGTTTGGGGGAGAGAACGACTTCTCTCTCTCTCTCTCTCTGTGTGGTGGGGGGGGTTGACTTCAGATAAGAGTGAGGTGTCTATATTTGAGGGACTTTAGCGTAATTGAGATATTGTGCACTCATGGTTGATCAATTTGTTTCACAGTTTGTACTATGAGATAACGATACTTTTGAACATGCGTGATATACCTTGATGTACCAGAATTACAAACCTAAGATTGGAATTTTGGAATTCGACTCCATCATTAGCTTTTGTAATTCATTTAAACGGAGGTACATTTTTTAAGCCGGGATTTTGTGATTTCAAATTCATATATCAAACCTAGAGATATACACATACGGGCATGTTCAAACTTTATAATCGTCCACTTTATTCATACACATACACATTTTTGCTTTTGTCATCATATTTAGGATAAACACATTTGTAATTTCATTTGAATTGGACCGTATGATGGTATTTGCTTGTAGTAGCTCAATGATCCATATTTGAATTGAATGGACAATCTAAGTTTCGAGTTGGAGACATTGATTTTCAAAACTTGCACATTTTTTTTGCGTGCAAACCAAACAAATTGTCGGCCATGATATCATAGTCGGCCGTACGAGAGCAGAATACTTATAATTTTAGGTGCCAAAAGCTTTCAAACTTCCCGCTCACATCGAAATATCACGCGCCCGAAAGTTTAGCCCTGCGATATTCCTGTTTTACCCCTGCCACATAAACGGAAAAAGGCTGCTTTGGTAACTCCATTGTTTTCCCCTCTTTGCCCCCAACATTCTTCCCCAGAGCCCCTCCCCTTCCCCTCCCCGACCCCCCCAACCACGGCAAGCCGCCGAATCTAGTCCTCCGCCGCAGCGGTGGACCCCACACCCCACCGGATCTACCTTCCGCACCTTGGAACCCCCAACTGCCAACTCACCACTTCACCAGAGCCGCTTCAGCGACTGGCTTGTCCATCGCTCCAGATCTCCTTGACCGCCATCATGGTCCACCGCACCGGATTTGCTTAACCGGCGCCCTCGTCCACCACAGCGTAGGCCCTTCACTGACTCCCTCGCCCGCCCCTTCGCTGGCCCTTCATATAAGCCCTTGTCCGCCGCAACAGATCCGCCTCACCGAAAGCACTGTACAATGCGCCCGCCGAAGCCTTCGTCCACTGCACCGGACCCGCTCCACGGACGCCATATTCAACTCCACTGGCCCTGCTTTACCGACACCGCAGCCTCATCAGGTTATTTCGATTTGTACTCCTTCGGTTTTTCTCTTTATCATGCAACTGTTCACTTACCACAGGTGAGCTTTCTTGTATGTCGACAGGCGCCGCAACCGTAGCCCGGAGCCGCTTCAGCGATGGCGACAGCCGGCCCAAACTCAACCACAACACGAGCACCATCGATGATCCTTAGCTATCAAGTATGATAACGATACCCATACGCCGCCGAGAATCAGGTACTATTATCCAACGGCCGACAACTACATTCACTTTCCTAGCATAAGCACCACACCTTTGAATTTCTTCAGGGCATCATTTAGTTTTTCATGAGACGTGTTATTCTGCTTGCACCTGTAGGGCCATACTTCTGGCAGTGAACATGTTACATGTGCTAAATTACATACCAGTGCACATATAGTTAATATGCTTTCGTTTTGTTCTGATGCCACCTGTTGGTTCCATCATACTGCTTAATGTTCTCTATGCTTAATTACACATCAACAAACTAGCATGTGGTTCCGCTGCTTTTTGTTTGTTTTACCCTACATTTTCTGATGCTAGCTATTACATCACTGCTCCGAGCCTCTGTTCATTACTTGTTTGTGTGTTCTTGATCTTCCCAAGTTGCATGACTAATTTGATGCTTCTATTAATTATGGAGCTGCCAACCCCATCAAGCAAAATATTTTTTCTTTTGGGGCTGGCACCTTGAACAAGCATAAAAATAGAGGGAAGCAGATATACTCCCTCTGATTCTATTTACTCTGCCCATAACTCTTGACCCGCATACCAAGGAGGGCACTAGTATAATTTTTCTAGACTAATTTTCCAATTAATTAGGGAGAGGTGGATGGGGCGGGGCACAAAAGGAAACCAGCGCTAGGAATCGGCAACACGCAGACTAATATGAGAAAAGTGAGAAAAAGTTATACGCAAAGTAAAAAGAATCTGAGGGAGTATTGTCGTGTATGCACACACCCTTCTTTCATTAGTTTAGATGAACCATTGATGATCAATTCGGACCAGTGCATGTGATTAAAATTAATTTTACCTAAATAGATGGTGCAGAATAAACTACAACAACTAGATTTGCAACCACGGGATGCTGACGATATCACAGCAGCTAGGCTTCACAGCAACATATGGTAAGCCAGTGTGTTTTAGTACATGTGAAATGTAATGTGAGTGGGCTGCTTTCTTGGCTTGTGCCCTCAACGTGTAATCCTACCGAGTTACAAATAGTTCAGTTGTCTTCTTTGTTGTATTGCTTGATTCGAATGCTTATTTGTTGTTACGCTATACCTGAGTTGGCCAATATGTCAGCAGTGCCTACTGTACTATCGTAAAGAAATGCATGCCTATTTCATTTGAGTCCTTAACTTTTCCTCTCAACTTCATCACAAGACTGTCTTCGTAGTTTATATGAGGCCACACTGTTAAGTGCTTTCTCAGATTATTTTAACTACTTAGATGCCTTGGCAACTTAAATATAGCGGTTGTACACTCCCTTTCAACTAGGGATGTCAATTGGGTCCGGTCTAATCCTGATTAAAGTCCACTAGTGGTATGATAGTTCAAAAGAGTTTTTGTTTTTTTGAGGAAAATGAACTAGGGAGGTAGCAAAAACTAACTAGATGGGACTGGCGGATTTCGTTTATTTGCCACTTACATCCCTAGTTTCATCTTACCATTTTAATTTCTTTTCGGCTGATGCTGCTTCGAACCATTTAAATATAGTTTACCATGCTCGGCAATAATTCGTCCGTCATTTACCATGTAAGCTTACTGCCTGGATCATACGATAACTATCTCTTATTGATGTCCAGCGAAAACCTTTCAGGATGCCGTTCACACTAGGACACAATGTACAACCCCAAAATCTATTTGTCGAGGCAGTGCGCCATCCATGTTACCAAATGGTAGCAGTTCAGAGGCAACACCGCCGGAGAGCAGTCTGAGCACAGATATTATAGTGCTTGAGGCTCTACTAGAGGCAGAAAGAGATGGTGTGGCTGCCATGAATGATGTAATATTTATCTTGAGGTTGGAAATTACGGCATTAGCGGCACGCATTATGCAAGCAACCCAAGAATTGGAGGAAATAAGAATGTTGCATTTGAAGACGGAGGAGGTCCTACTATTTCTGCTATCTGAAGCCCAAGATAATCCCGGTTCTTCTTTAGATACCAGTTCAAATTTTCATTAGATTATTGTACTTGCATGTTGTGTCATGTCTCTGAATGGATTATGTTGCAAGACCCCCTATGTTGTCCATGTGTTGTAATGATCCGAATTTTTTAGGCGAGGTAATCCTCAGAACTTGTATGATTGACATAAGGTGAACTATTTGTCGTGTGAGCATATTGTATTGGATGACATAACTGTTTGACTCAGAGTGTATCCAACCTACTGAATTCGAAGATCACGACATTTCTAAATCATAATCATATATAAAGGTGGAATAAATCTTTGTTGTGGTTTTGAAGAAATAAATAACAAAACATATAATTATCTGTGGATATTCGTAATCGAATACAAATTGGATTTGAATTTAGTTTGCCAGGTCCCAGGGCAAACATGAATGCTAATTCTCCCAAGTTTTGAACGAAGCGGCTAAACACCCACTATAATTTGTGGGCTGCTCGAAGCAAGTGTTTGCGAGATGGAAATTACTGTCTATCCCCGACACTTGACATCCTTATCGACAGGATTTACACTGCTGTCGATAGGGTTAGACTAGTAACTTCAATCAGACGTGACACGACGGCCTCTGAGCCCATTCAGACACGGTGGGCATCAAACTTGGGTGGAAAAACACATTTGATTCAAGATCGTTCGAAAGACATGTGTCTCTTCCTCCATTTCCCCATTCATACACGGTGGGCGGCAAAACAAACTCTGCTCGTCCGAAATCGATGCAGGCTTATATTTTAAATAGGGGTAGATGTGTAACTTCCATCAGACGTGACACAACCGCCCTACCTGTCAGCCCCGTTCATACACCATGGGCGCCAACCGTGGGCGGCAAAACACCCTCTCCTCGCCCGAAATAGTTACCGGCAAATATTTGGGAGATGCGAGATTACCGTCCTATCCCCAACCGATGCGATGTCCGAAATTTTAAACGGGGGATAAGTTCGTAACTTTCCCCCATTTCAGAGAAGCGCGTCCCAAAGTTTGAGATCCCCCCTCCCCTCTATTTCCCCATTCATACACCGTCGGCGGCACGACAACCTCCGCACTGCGGCCAGCCTCCTCCGTCCACCACCCCATCCTCCACCTTGCCATAGCCGCTACCCCTACCCCATCGTCCACTGCAAGAGATGGACGTCTCTCATCCATGGCACTGGACCAACATCCTTTCATCGCCTCCTCTCCCTTCATCGGCGCCGTCGTCCACCTTGCCGTTGGTGCTCCTACGACTGCCTTGTCCACGGCAACAGGATATATCCCCCGACCCGGCCATCTGCCGTCTAAAGTCTTCTTCCCCGCCGCCGACAGCCATCGCACCCACAGCACCTTAACGTATCAGCATAGGCATACTCGGCGTCACAAGAGAGGTGGTACTCTTCCATATGTGCTTAAGTTATTGATCTCACCTGGAAAATAGATCGTAATTTGTTTACTGTACTTTTCTTGTCTGTACCAAATCGTAGTGGCTAGTTGAAAGCAAACATTGGTTGCGAAGTAGCTTTGTCTGGTTTGCACCTTCAGATCCGCCATGGCACGGGCACTATACTCGTAAAGCTTATGGTTTCCCCCCTTTATATTCACTACCATCATCGTAGGTGCTTCGTGTCATGCTAGCACTGCTCCTCAAGACCTCAACCCAAAGCTGTAACATCCCAAATTTTCAATTTGGAATGTTATACATTAGATCATCATGCATATCATATTTTTATTTTGCATTTTGGTTGATCCTAGAAATTCTACGCAACTCAATGACCCACGGAGAGAGTTGGGGATTTCGTTATTTTCATATTTGAGTTTTCTCAAATTTTGAGAATAGGATCATTTGATTTTATTTATTTTATCATCAATTATTTCTATTACAAAAATATGAGAGAGGGAATAAAATGACTTTCCCAAAATAAAGAAATATTGAGGATTTAATAAAAAAATCAAATAAGATTTTATTTCGGAGTTTTTCTGTGTTTTATTTGAATTTAGGAAAAATGTGCGTTTTTCAAAATTGCATTTCGGGCCCAAATAAATGTTTACCTTGTGCGGCTTGATTTTAGAAGCCCGTGAAAATTTATTTCAGAATTTTTGGAGTCCGTTTAGTATTTCTTTTTATTTTCTTCTTTTGAGCGGAATAATTAAAAAAACGAACTGACTTCGGGACGTACCCGAGCGGGACACTGCCCGGGGGCAGCCTTTAAATAGCGCCGCCCCGAGCCGCCCCAGCCCATCAGCCCCGCCTCGATCCGCGCACGCCGCCGGAGCCGCCGCCGCCAACGATCCCGCCGCCCGACGTTCGTCGCGCCTCGTTTTCCGTGCCGAAAAAAAGAGAAAAAAATTCGGCGTTCGTCGTTTTTCTTTTTCTCGGATTAAATCCGCGATTTTTCTGATCGCTATTCCTGATCCGATTTTCGTTTTAGTTTAACTTTTCGCTCGTTTATCGGAATCAGGCGATTCAAGCGCCTAGGGATTCGTCTCGAAACCCTCTATCCGTTTAACCAACTTAAACAAGTTTTTGCTACTGTAAAATTTGCCCTAGATCCAGATTAGTAGAATGAAGTTATCTTCTTTCGCCGTTTGACTTTCGTTGCTTTGTTCGATTTGATTCTTTTTGCCAACCGGAGTTCTTAAGTTGAACCTTCTGGTTAGATCTCTTTTTTGAGTTTTACCTGTGCATTAGATGAGTGCTTATTGTAAGCTTGTTTGTTTGTCTACGATAGAATACCCAGAGTGCACCGCCTGTTACTTCGAATCGTTAGATTTCACGGATCATTAGCAAGGCAAGTAACACTTTGATCATACCTTTTCTACTACCTAGTTTTATTGCATTAGATCAATCCTCACACATTGCATGATTAGGATCTAATTAAATTGTGGGGTGGGAAGTAGATGAGGTAGTACCTATTACCTGTTTATTATCAAACCTTTGGGAGTTACTTCTACGTTTGCTTATTATGCCATGCTATGCTAGTAGACGTGGATTGGGTGAGTGATATCCATGACAGATGTGAGATTGTTAATTAATGGTTATCTAAGGTGGCAACTTAAACACACATCTGGGTGGATTGAGGCACCTGGGTATTCCAGGACTTGCCTGTTTTCTTTTGGACCGCCACCCAGGCTCAAAGGGATCATGAGACTATTCATACTAGAAACTTCCGTGTGCAGCCACAAGCTATTATAGGCTCTAGCATAGTTGACTAAGTCGTGCGAACTCTTACAGTGGTAGACTAGCAGATGTAGGGGATGTAGGTGGTACGGTCTACCCATTGTAAGGTGCTAGCGCTTCTGAAAGACTATGTCTCGGTCATCCGTCTTCTCAAACACCATGTAGTGCGAGAAACCAAACGGAGGCGATCGAGTCTTGTGGGGAAAACTGCGCAAACCTCTTCAGAGTGTAATAAACTAATCATGGTTAGCCGTGTCCCCGGTTATGGACATCTTGAGTATCTAGTACTTGGATTATCATGTGAATCTCAACATGTTACTCTAAATTAATTTTGTTGGGTTATGTTTAATGATGATGCTTAATTGGGATTGAGAATGCTGTCAACCATTCTCAATGTTTAACAACCACCATGATAGTAATTAAATTTATTCCTTTGAAGTAGGGAAAAATTGGCTTTACGCAAAACTGTAACCATAGAGCTTCCACCAGCCAAATATGCATATAGTATAGTTGTTTCATTCCATTACTCTCTATGTGTTACCTTGCCAGCATATTCCATGTGCTGACCCGTTTCGGGCTGCAATGTTAATGTTGCAGACTTTTCAGACGATGATTAAGGAGTTTTTAGGTCGTGGTCCTATACTCAGTGATGCTGTTGGAGTTGATGGACTCACTTATCTTCCAAGCCTTCCGCTGTTATTGTTATTAGATGGCCTTAAGCCATACTTATTGTAATAAGCTCTCTTTTGAGACACTCCATGTAATAAGTGTGTGATTTCTACTCTGTTATAGATCCTCCGAGTACTGTGTGGTGTCAGCATTACTGATCCAGGGATGACACCGGAGCACAGAGATCGGACTGTTTGAGGCCTGGTCGCTACAGAGATGGTATCAGAGCACACACTGACTGTAGGACACGACCACTAAGTTAGAGACCTAGAACACTATTCACTCTCTTCTCTTCTGACCTCTCATCTTTTCTACTCTTTAGGATGGCGGATGCAAGGAACAAGTTCACACAACCGGATGAAGATACACCCTTTGGCCGCCACTTGAAGGAAGTCACTAGATACCTGAATATAGGAGTACCAAGCTTCACGGGAACCTACAACGCCACTTTACCTGAAGAAGAGCGCTGGATGATTCAAGTTCAAGTTCCAGGAAGGACGTTCATGCCAGTCGCTGAGCCCATAGAGTTTTCTTTTGATGCACCAACTTGGAGTCTAGGAAAGAGCATGGCAGCTCACATCGCCATGGGACGCATTGGAGAAGTCTACCGCCAGGATCTCAAGGATACTATCTACTAGATTTGTGGGCGTCGAGATGAGCACTGGGAGATGAGCACCAGGAAGGATAGATCAATCGCAGCTTTTATCCAGGAGTTAAACCAGCACATTCGACGACAAGAGAACCAGATGTGCACCGACATGATAGCCCTGAAGAAGGCAAGGACAAGAATCAAGGAACTGGAGGAAGAACTCAAGGCTACACGTGAAGATTATGAAGAAGAAATTGAAGTATTGGTGGAGAAGAATGACTACCTGATCAAGAAGATTGGAATATTTATAGGAGACCCTACGCCAGTAGAGGAAGACGAAGAACCCAAGGAAATTAGCCCGGAAGACTACATCATCATCGACGGCACCGACTCGGAAGCAGATAGTAGCGATGATGACCATGTTGATGAAGCTGGAGCAAATATCATGGAGTCTGCAACCGAAGAATATTTCTAGTAGACCACCCCATTAGTAGTAGTAGTCCACCATGTAAATATAGTAGTCCGAGCACTTTTGCGGTAGTTAGATCGATTGTATGCCCTTGTTTGATTGATTGAAGTGAATTGTTTGTTTTGCCTCATGTGCATATGGGTAGTGTTTTCTCTTTAGACCCCCTCTATTCTTATATCTCATCTTTTCTAAACCCTCAGATGCCTCCGAGACATGACCCCGGATTTACCTTTCCACCGGAGCTCACCCAGTTGATCCAGCAGCAGAACACACTGATGCAGTTGCTAGTCCAGAATCAGAACCAGGGGAACAACAACAACAACCCACCACCACCACCACCTGTTGACCACTTAGCCCATTTTCTTAGGCTGAATCCGCCGGTGTTTTCCAGTAGCACCGAGCCGATAGTAGCAGATGATTGGCTCCGCAAGACAGCTAGGGAGTTGACCACAGCAGGATGCACAGATGCGGAGAAGGTGAAGTTTGCCGCGCATCAGTTAGAAGGACCCGGAGCATCATGGTGGGAAAATTTCACAGCCACTTTTCCAGTCGACACTGTCACATGGGACCAGTTTCAGCAGGCTTTTCGTACTGCACATGTTTCAGCAGGAGCTATGGCCATGAAGAAGCGTGAGTTTCGCAACTTGCGCCAAGGAGGAAGGACAGTTGGCCAGTATGTGGAGGAATTTAGTAAGCTAGCACGTTATGCCCCAGATGACGTCTCTACGGATGCAGCTAAGCAGGAGAAGTTTCTAGAAGGACTGAATGATGAGTCGAGCATGCAGTTGATGGTAGCAACCTTCAACAACTACTAGGAGTTGGTATATCGCGCTCTTATGATTGAAGGGAAGTAGCAGCCGACTGAGAATCGCAAGAGGAAGTATGGACAAGGAAACTACAATTCAGGAGCTCAGCAGAAGCCACGTTTTACCCCTAGACCGGGAGGACATTTTCAGCATACTCATGGAGGAGGTAGCTCGCACAATCACAATGGCACCAAGAATGGTAATGGCAACGGAGGAAGCAACGGCCAGAACCGCACCAACCCATCAACCCCAGCCAAGAAGGACCTAAGCCAAGTCACTTGCTTTAAGTGTTCGAAGACCGGACATTATGCCAATGAATGTCCTGAAGGCCAAAATGGAAGCAATGGAAGTTCTGGGAAGAAGCAGAACCCTTTCAACAGGGGACAGGTGAACCACGTTAGCGTGGAGGAGGTTGAAGCTCAGCCCGATGCAGTAATAGGTAAGTTTTTGGTTAAGTCATTTACTGCACTCGTTCTTTTTGATACTGGTGCATCGCATTCCATACATCTCAAGGGGATTTGTGGATAAGTATAACCTACCAACCCAAGCCCTTAGGTCACCCATGTTAGTAACCTCGCCCGGAGCAGAGTATGTGGCTAGTCTATGGTGTGATCGGTTACCATTAAGGATTGGTAACTATGTTTTTCCCTCAGACCTAATAGTATTGGAATCTCAAGGATTGGATGTGATATTAGGCATGGATTGGTTATCAAAGTATGAAGGGAATATTGAGTGTGCTAGTAAGTCAATTTTGCTTACCACCCCAGAAGGGAGAAGGATCAAGTATGTATCCCGGCATGTGCCAAAGAGGACTCAAGTAAATTGCCTAACAGGAGTTGTGCAGGAGGAAGTACCAGTGGTAAGGGATTTCCCTGATGTATTTCCAGAGGAGTTGCCAGGCATGCCACCGGATAGAGATATTGAGTTTTTGATTGAGCTATTGCCAGGCACAGGGCCAATATCAAAGAGACCATATAGGATGCCAGCAAAGGATTTGGTGGAAATTAAGAAGCAGATTAAGGAGTTACTGGATAAGGGATATATTCGCCCAAGTTCTTCGCCTTGGGGATCGCCAGTACTTCTAGTGGAGAAGAAGGATGGATCGTTAAGGATGGTTGTTGATTATCGAGGATTGAATGAAGTAACGATCAAGAACAAGTACCCACTACCAATGATCAACGATCTGTTTGATCGATTGCAAGGAGCTAAGGTATTTTCCAAGATCGATCTGCGATCAGGATACCACTAGTTGAAGATTCGAGAACAGGATATTCTGAAGACAGCTTTTACCACCAGGTATGGGCTGTATAAATATACCGTTATGTCATTTGGTCTGACTAACGCACCTACCTATTTTATGAACATGATGAACAAAGTGTTTATGGAGTTTTTGGATAAGTTCGTCGTAGTGTTCATTGATGATATCCTGGTTTACTCGAAGAATGAAGAGGAACATAAGGAGCATTTGCATTTGGTACTTGGAAAGCTCAGAGAACATCAATTATATGCCAAGTTCAGCAAATGTGAGTTTTGGTTGAAGGAAGTAGGATTCCTCGGACATGTTATATCCGGAGAAGGTATAGAAGTAAATCCCGCTAAAGTTGAAACCGTGACCAAGTGGGAAGCCCCAACAACAGTTGGAGAGATCCGGAGTTTTCTTGGACTCGCAGGATACTACCGGAGATTTATTGAGAATTTCTCAAAGATTGCGAAGCCTATGACTGAGTTGTTGAAGAAAGATACCAAGTTCATATGGACAGAGGAATGTGAGGCTAGTTTCCAGGAGTTGAAGAAACGTTTGGTTACCTCACCAGTGTTGATTTTGCCAGACCAGACCAAAGATTATGAGGTGTATTGTGACGCTTCACGTCGAGGACTTGGAGCAGTGCTTATGCAGGAAGGGAGAGTTGTTTCATATGCCTCAAGACAACTAAAGCCTCATGAGTTGAATTATGCCACGCAGGATTTGGAGTTTGTCGGTGTTCTGGGAAGGGGGGTCCCCAGACTTGCCTGCCTGCGGCCTGCGGCGTGGCTCAAAGGGGGCCCAGCACGGCCCATCTTCACCAACACAGACCCAAGACCCTCGCGAGGGTCCAAGCTTCGCGGGGCGGACGACACGGAGCTTCCTCAGGCACGGCCTCATCAGGCTGGCTCGCGAGGAGGCGGAGAGATCAAGGCGGGGTACCTCACGAGGTGCCCGTGACGCAAGCCATGACGACCAAGGGCGCCAGGCGGGTGCCAGCCCAAGCAGTGTCCTCCTTTCCTCTTTGGTGCAAAGGGGGCAAGCGCAGCTGCGGAGTACCGAGGCATCAGGCAAAGGTTGCCATTTCGGTGCAACAAGACCAAGACCCAGAGGACTGCAAGACGGAGGTCATCGTGGAGCCCAAGACGGCGTCACCACCAGAGCTTTGTGCAGGCGAAGACTACTTTAGTCAGGATAAGTGTACCAGATGTTCCCCTTCAAAATGGCCAATTGTTGGCGCCCTTCCCGCTCAATATTTGGGAAGAGGCCCAGGGCCTTTGCCTATAAATAGGACTAGCCACCCCCAGGGTAGAGAGATCTAGAATCAGCCCACCCAGAAACAAGCTGGGATCAAAATCGGAGAGAATCGAGAAGAGAGAGAGAGAGAAGGGTGACTGAACTCCTCCTAGCAGTTCGTCGCCCCAGCCAAGAACAGACCCTTGCGAGGCTGTTCTTCCTTGTATTGCTCATCATCATCAGCCCAAGAGGCAATCCACCACACCACACACTGGAGTAGGGTATTACACCACAACAGTGGCCCGAACCAGTATAAACCCTGTGTCTCTTGTGTTGTTCTTTCCATAGCTTAGATCTTAGCGAGGCGGAGGGGTGCAGGTAGGTAGAAGGCGAAATCTCCGTGCGCACCCCAGTGTTCGAACCTCAAGGGTCTGCCGGAACCCGAAATCTGACATTTGGCGCGCCAGGTAGGGGTGCGCCGGAATTCGTCTTCCACCACCCCGTTCTCCACCGACCATCGCGTCCATGTGTGACACTCGTCGGGCCCGCGCCGAGCGCCGGGCCGCTCTCGCCTCCCCCGTCGCCTAGACGGCTCCTGTCGGCAGGCGTCCTCGCCGTTCCCCATCACCTGCCGTCAACGCCGCCACCGGCCCGGCGGGGGACGAGCAGCAAGCGTCGTCTCAGCATCCGTCCGTGCGGCAAGACGGCCGCACCGCTACTCCCTCGCTCACCCCAGCTGGTTCTTCGTTCCGCGCGCTCCGCGCACCCATGGAGGCTCGAGCTGTGCTCATCGCGGCAAACGATCTCCTGCGCTACCGTCCCGTCGACGACATCTACGAAGAATGGCTCGACCGCGTCGCCGAGCTCGTCCACGCCGCAGGGGGCTCTCCTGCGCCGTCCGTTCCGCTGCACCGCACCCGCCCCGCGCGGGTGACGAAGCTCCGAGGGCGCCCCAGCCGCCTCCTCCTCAAGAAGGCGCCATGGCTCCAAGGCGCGTGGCCCCTGGGCGGAACCCGCTCCATTAGGTGCCAGCGCGGCAAGAGCAGAGCTGCCAAGAAGTCCCTCGCCCGCAAGAAGCTGCCCGGGCGCTCCCTGCTCCAGCACGCCGCGACCATGCTCCTGCTCCCGCATGTCAAGACCCCACACTGCTCCCAGCTGCAGCGCGTGGGGAGATGCAAGACCAAGCTCTTCGTCACCCAAGGCCTCCCGTGGCCACAGCAGGCTGCCGTGCCTTCACCACCGAGCTACGCAGCGTCGCGTGGCCCGGCAAGTTCAAGCCAGACCTGCCTCCTCATTACGATGGCACGGCCGACCCTGCGGAGTTCCTCCAGCTCTATGAGCTAGGCATCGAAGCTGCCAACGGAGACGAGAAGGTCATGGCAATCTGGTTTCCCATGGCGCTCAAGGACGGGGCCCGCACCTGGCTCCTGAACCTGGCTTCAGGCACGATCTCCTCCTGGGACGAGATGCGCACCCGCTTTATCGCCAACTTCCAAGGTACTCGCGACCGGCCACCCGCCGTGAGCGACATGCGCCGCATCAAGCAACAACCCGGAGAGACCCTGCAGAAGTACATCCAGCGCTTCAACAACGCATGCCTCAAGATTCCCAAGGTGACCGAGGAGGCCATCATCTCAGCCTTCTCCGACGGCGTGCGTGATGTCAAGATGAAGGAGGAGCTGGCGATGCATGAAGACCTGTGCACTTCCTTGGAGTTGTTCAACTTGGCAACCAAGTATGCCAGGGCTGAAGAAGGGCGTCTCTCCCTCCTCGAGCTGCCTGCCGCAGACCCAGAAGAGAAGAAGCCCAAGGCCAAGGATGTGAAGCGCAAGGGGGCTGCCGTGCTCGCGGCAGAACCAGACACCAAGCGGGGCAGAGATCAACCCGAATCTTCCAAGGGCAGTCGGTACTGTGTGTACCATGACCTCCACACCCACAACACCAATGAATGTCAAGAGCTCCGAGCCGTGTGAGAAGGAAGGATCGGCCGTCGCCCCAACCGCGGTGACCGGGGCTACGGTCGAGGAGGAGGAGGAAGGAATGCAGGATGCTGGGAAGACCGCTGCCCGCGCCAAGGGTGGCGCGATCGACCTCGCGAGGATCGCTGGCAAGACCCGCCTCGCGAGGGAGACTGGAGGGATCAGCCTCGCGAGGATCACCCGCAAGCCAACGCAGGCCTCCCTCTGCTGCCGCCGCAACCAAGGAGAAACGAGGACCGCCATCAAGACGAGGGGGCTAGGGGCTTCCAGGAGCCGCGCGCGATCGCTTGCATCCTGGGCAGGGCTCAAGCCCCAGCCTCTCAATGCATCTTCAAGCAGTTGGCCCTCGAAGTGAATGCAGTCCTCCCCAAGCTCGAAGCCACGCGCCCTCTCAAGTGGTCGGCGTGCGCCATCACGTTCAGCTCAGCAGATCAGCTCAAGTGTGCGGCCACAGCCGGAGTCCTCCCGATGCTTTGTTCCCCAATCATCAGCAACATGGTGGTCACCAGGACCCTCATCGATGGTGGGGCAGGGCTCAACCTCCCGTCCGTGGAAACATTCAACAATCTCCAAGTGCCCTACAACCTGCTTCAGCCAACCAAGCCTTTCTCCGGAGTCACCGATGGCTCCACAGTCCCGATTGGGCAGGTCCGCCTCCCTGTCACCTTCGTGGCATGCGACAACTACCGCACCAATCTCATTGACTTCGACGTCGCCCACATTCTCCTGCCGTACAATGCCATCCTTGGGTACCGAACGCTGGCAAAGTTCATGGTCGTAACTCACCACGGCTACAACATCCTCAAGATGCCAGGAAGTGGCGGAGTCATCACGGTGCCCTGTGAAGAGAAGGACGCGGTGTGTTCCCTGGAACGAGCCTTTCAGGCCACATTACTGGAAGACCCGGATCGCGGAAGTAGGAGGCTTCCCAAGACCGCCCCCAAGAAGAAGAAGACATCATCCGGCCCGGCACCTCAGGAGGCAGGCCTCAGGGCCCGCGCCTCCCTAGGGGGAACCTCCTTCCATCGCATAGGAAAGCACGCCCGACACCCTCCTCAGGCAGGGCTCGGGGGCTCTCCCCTGGAGGGCCACCGACCTGGCTAAGGTCACGAGGGAGGCGCTTGGGCACCACATGGAGGCGTGTTTCGAAGCATGTTTCCCTCAAGAAGGAGTAAGGCAAGGAGAGCCAGACCCTCAGAAGTTCGTCAGCAAGGCCATTCAGAAGCTACAGGAGTCAAGAGTCATGAAAGGCGGCCGCCGCCTACCAGCTGTGGCTCCCCATCCAGGCGAGGATGGTGGGCTGCGCGTCTGCATCGACATACCAGGGCTCAATCGAGTCGCCTCTCTGGAGCGCCTCTGGCCCTCGCGAGTGGGGCGCTGCGAAGGTCCACCCCACAGCTACGTTCGCATGCCTTACGGCTTGCCGAACGCGGCTGCCACGTACCAGCGCCTCATGAGGGGCATCATGGAGGCTCAAGAGGCCAGGCGTTCCGCAGCCCTGGCGGAGATGGAGATGGTCCGCGAGGAGCCACCAGCGCCTCCGGAGCCTCCCGAGGCCCCTGGGCCTGGGGGCTCGTGAGGATCGGCTTCCGCAGCCCACCGAGTCTGCTACACCAACACTCCTTCGTCCTCAACATCATCAGGTGACATCTTTCAAGTTTCATTTCCAGCTGGGAGCGCCCCCCAGGGCTGCATTATTCCCAGGCCGCGTGGGTCCGTCCCTGCGGCATGTATCCCTTTTATTTCATGTTGTTAGCTTACTTTGTTGGGGGCGCCCCACGGGCTGCATCATCCCCAAGTCGCTCGGGCCTGACCCAGTGATGTCCGCCTTCCCAGCATCTATTTGAATGAATCCACTCCTTCGCGGCTAATGTGTTTGACCTAGTTGCCCGCTCAACTGACGCCAACTGACGGAGCTGCTCCCAAACGGCACGACGCTTGCGCATGGGTCCGTCCCTGCAACGCCGACAAACCTGAATGGCTGAGCTCTGGCCGCGGCAGCCCCGCATGGCGCCACCTCGTCAAGCCTTCAGTGCCTCATCGCCCCTCGGAAGCAACCAACGGCTGACTGTCAATTGTCATGGCAACCCCTCGTTCTTTCTATGATGGGTCTACAGGATCTCCTAAAGGAGCTGCGTCAGGCGAGGCCCTTGCGGTGTCTCCTTCACTCTCATCCGCGCGAACCGCTTGCACGTTAAAGGGGGGGTGCCTGAGCATCGCGACTCAGGGCTCCTACTGGCTCTCCAGCCCTCACCCTCTGGCCTTGTCCACGGCATCGCGACCTGGCATACCAGCGACGGCTGAGACTCGCTCGAGGGCCGGGACCCGAGGACGTAGAGCAGAAAGGGGAGCAAAGGCGAGAGGGGAGGGACACGCGAGGACCTCGCCGAGCAACCTCACGCCTGCCGATGCACGGACCCGGCGACACACCAGAGAGCGGCCCCTGATTCTCGAGATAAGTCACCACCCGGAAGCACCAGCTACCGTGGCACCATCCCCGCACCTAATGCAATCCCGTGTTAGCGACGCCGCTCTCCTTTCTCACCGAACGACGGCTGCTTGAGCGCCAAAGGGGACCTCCTGAGCATCGCGACTCAGGGGCTCTTACCGGACCCCGGGTCGCTCACCTCCTGGCCTTGACCACGGCATCGCGACCTGGCATACCAGCGACGGCTGAAGCCGCCTTGGGACTGGGACCTGTCGGCGCAGAGCACCAAGCCCTCGTGAGGTTCGAAAGGGAGAACTGAGCTAAGACGGAATGAGCAACTCGCACAATTCTACGACAAGGGTTATATTAACAAAACAGGATCACAGGCACCTTACAAGCCCCCATGGGACGCGTCTTTGATTCCTCGCAGGGAACAGATCCTAAAAGGACGCTAACTACACGCGCCCCTGCAAAATACGCCATCATCAACAGTGGGCCATCAAGCACCGGCGCCAACCCCATCCAGATCAAAGTCGGCGACGGCCTGATGAGCCCGCCCCGCTCCAGGAGCGGCGCCGGCTCGGGGGCTCGTAGCTGTCGTCGCTCGTCTCCGGAGTCGCGAAGAGCTCGCCGGAGTCGCTGGAACCTCCGCCGCCTCCGCCGCCTGAGGAGCCGCCAAGGGAGCGGTCGGCGGGCCCAGTCCTCGCCGTAGTAGGGTCCCGACCACATCTCCCGGGGCAGCACTCCAGCCGGCGCCCGTTCGCATCGAAGACCTTGAAGAACATCACTGAAGCACCGTCATACTCCAAGTGGGTCGCGAAGGCGCCTCTTGTCCTGCAGACCCGGGCGATTTTGCTCCAGCCTCGAGTCATGAAGACCTCGCCCGGGGTAACGACCGCGACCTCTGCCTCGGTCGCGAGGGTGCTGCAGCCGGCGTGCTGCAGCCAAAGCTCCAGGAGTTCTCCCTACGGGATGACGGAGGCGAAGAAGGGAGGAAGGCGAATCCAAGACTGAGGAGGCATGGCGGCGTGGAGCACGAACTCTCGGGAGGAGCCCTCGGTGTGGACCCTAGGGGGGACCCACACCTTCGTGACCCATCGGCACCGACGGTGGCGCCGCCCGTGGCGATCGACATCGACTCCTTCAGAGCCCTCGATGTGGGCGTACAAGGGAAGTGGGAACCCCGGCGGTGGCCGCTCGCACCAGGGCCTCGACACCACCTAATGGGCCCCCTCGTCCCGGCCGCGGAGGGCGAGCCGTTTCTTCGGCGGGAGCGGGTCTGGTTCCTCTCGGGGAGCCTTTCCCTTCTCTGCCGTCGAGAACCGGCGGATCGGAGCCATCACAGCAAGACGGAGCAAGGACCGGGAAGAAGGAGAAGCAAGAAGGGATGGACTGGAAGGGCGCACGCCGTTCTGTACTTATGGCCAGCGAAGGCCAACCGCCGACCTCCACGATCGCAGGTAATCATGATCCGCTTTGCATGCAAGGACTTGTCCAATCTGTGCAGTTGCCGAGGCACCGTGGGGAAGTGGATACGCCCACATCCAATCAACCGCCATGCGGCGCCCAAGGCCGCAGGCTGTTAGGGCCCGCGGCGCTTTGCTCTTGCCCTTTTGCCTCCCTGCACGGCCAAGTCCGAGCGCGCCTTGGGCCTGGGGCTACTGTCGGCGTTCTGGGAACGGGGGTCCCCAGACTTGCCTGCCTGCGGCTTGTGGCGTGGCTCAAAGGGGGGCCCAGCACGACCCGTCTTCATCAACACAGACCCAAGACCCTCGCGAGGGGCCAAGCCTCGCGGGGCAGACGACACGGAGCTTCCTTAGGCACGGCCTCATCAGGCTGGCACGCGAGGAGGCGGAGAGATCAAGGCGGGGTACCTCACGAGGTGCCCGTGACGCAAGCCATGACAACCAAGGGTGCCAGGCGGGCGCCAGCCATGCAGTGTCCTCCTTTCCTCTTTGGTGCAAAGGGAGCAAGCGCAGGCGAGAGCATCAAGCAAAGGCACCCGTTTCGGTGCAACGAGACCAAGACCAGTCCAATGGCAGGGAGGAAGTCATTGTGGAGCCCAAGCCAGCGTCACCACCAGAGCCTTTGGCAGGCGAGGACCAACTTTAGTCAGGATAAGTGTACCAGATGTTCCCCTTCAAAATGGCCAATTGTTGGCGCCCTTCCCGCTCAATATTTGGGAAGAGGCCCAAGGCCTTTGCCTATAAATAGGACTAGCCACCCCCAGGGTAGAGAGATCTAGAATCGTCCAACCCAGAAACAAGCTGGGATCGAAATCAGAGAGAACCGAGAAGAGAGAGAGAGAGAAGGGTGACTGAACTCCTCCTAGCAGTTTGTTGCCCCAGCCAAGAACAGACCCTCGCGAGGCTGTTCTTCCTTGTATTGCTCATCATCATCAGCCCAAGAGGCAATCCACCACACCACACACTGGAGTAGGGTATTACACCACAACGGTGGCCCGAACCAGTATAAACCCTGTGTCTCTTGTGGTGTTCTTTCCATAGCTTAGATCTTAGCAAGGCGGAGGGGTGCAGGTAGGTAGAAGGCGAAATCTCCGCGTGCACCCCAGTGTTCGAACCTCAAGGGTCTGCCGGAACCCGAAATCCGACAGCATGCATTGAAAACATGGAGACATTTTCTCATTGGAAACCATTGTGAGGTGTACACGGATCATAAGAGTTTGAAGTACATTTTCACACAGAAGGAGTTAAATCTCAGACAAAGGGGATGGTTGGAACTTATCAAGGATTATGATATGAAATTGCATTATCACCCTGGAAAGGCTAATGTAGTAGCTGACGCATTAAGCCGCAAGAGCCATGTCAATACATTAATGACGGGAGGAATACCAAGGGAGTTAGCCGAAAATCTTCGTGAACTATGTTTGGAAATAGTTCCGAGAGGTTATGTAGTAGCAATGGAGATTCAGTCAACCTTGATGGATAAAATCAGGGAAGCTCAGAAAGCTGACAAAGAGATTGCCGCTATAAAGGAGAAACTGAGCAAAGGAAAAGCTAAAGGATTCCGTGAGGATGAGCACGACACCCTATGGTTTGAAGACCGTGTTTACGTGCCCAATGACCCGGAGACCAGGAAGTTGATTTTGCAAGAGGCACACGACTCACCGTATTCAATTCACCCAGGAAATACCAAGATGTATCTGGATTTGAAGGATATTTTCTGGTGGACCGGAATGAAGAAGGATATAGCGGAGTATGTAGCAATTTGTGATGTATGTCAGAGAGTAAAGGCAGAGCATCAGAAGCCAGTAGGATTGTTACAACCATTGCCGATACCCAAATGGAAGTGCGATAAGCTAGGCATGGATTTTATCACGGGATTGCCCAGGACTCATTCAGGCTATGACTCGATTTGGGTTGTAGTTGATCGATTGACGAAAGTAGCTCATTTCATCCTAGTAAAGACCACTTACACCAGTGCTAAGTTGGCAAAGATATACATGACTAGGATCGTATGTCTGCATGGAGTTCCAAGGAGTATCGTATCGGATAGAGGAACCCAGTTTAACTCAAAGTTCTGGAAGCAGTTGCACGAAACTTTGGGAACCAGGCTAGAATTCAGTTGTGACGCCCCCGATTCAATCGTACACTAATCATGCACGCAAATGTGTACGATCAAGATCAGGGACTCACGGGAAGATATCACAACACAACTCTACAAATAAAATAAGTCATACAAGCATCATAATACAAGCCAGGGGCCTCGAGGGCTCGAATACAAGTGCTCGATCATAGACGAGTCAGCGGAAGCAACAATATCTGAGTACAGACATAAGTTAAACAAGTTTGCCTTAAGAAGGCTAGCACAAACTAGGATATAGATCGAAAGATGTGCAGGCCTCCTGCCTGGGATCCTCCTAACTACTCCTGGACGTCGTCAGCGGGCTGCACGTAGTAGGGGCACCTCCGGTGTAGTAGGGGTCGTCGTCGACGGTGGCGTCTGGCTCCTGGACTCCAGCATCTGGTTGCGACAACCAGAAAGAAAGGAAAGGGGAAAAAGGGGGGAGAAAGCAACCGTGAGTACTCATCCAAAGTACTCGCAAGCAAGGAACTACACTACATATGCATGGGTATATGTGTAAGGAGGCCATATCAGTGGACTGAACTGCAGAATGCCAGAATAAGAGGGGGATAGCTAATCCTGTCGAAGACTACGCTTCTGGCAGCCTCCGTCTTGCAGCATGTAGGAGAGAGTAGATTGAAGTCCTCCAAGTAGCATCTTCAAGTAGCATCTCCAAGCAGCATCTCCAAGTAGCATCGCATAGCATAACCCTACCCGGCGATCCTCCTCTCGTCGCCCTGTAGAAAAGCGATCACCGGGTTGTCTGTGGAACTTGGAAGGGTGTGTTTTATTAAGTATCCGGTTCTAGTTGTCATAAGGTCAAGGTACAACTCCAAGTCGTCCTGTTACCGAAGATCACGGCTATTCGAATAGATTAACTTCCCTGCAGGGGTGCACCACATAACCCAACACGCTTGATCCCATTTGGCCGGACACACTTTCCTGGGTCATGCCTGGCCTCGGAAGATCAACACGTCGCAGCCCCACCTAGGCACAACAGAGAGGTCAGCATGCCGGTCTAGACCTAAGCGCACAGGGGTCTGGGCCCATCGCCCATAGCACACCTGCACGTTGCGAGGGCGGCCAGAAGCAGACCTAGCCTAGCAGGCGTTCCAGTCCAATCCGGCGCGCGCCGCTCCGTCGCTGACGTCTGAAGTGCTTCGGCTGATACCACGACGCCGGGATACCCATAACTACTCCCCACGTAGATGGTTAGTGCGTATAGGCTCGTAGCCAACTCAGATCAAATACCAAGATCTCGTTAAGCGTGTTAAATATCCGTGAACGCCGAACAGGGCCAGGCCCACCTCTCTCCTAGGTGGTCTCAAGCTGCCCTCGCTCCGCCACAAAGTAACAGTCGGGGGCCGTCGGGAACCTAGGCCCACCTCTACCGGGATGGAGCCACCTGTCCTTTCAGCCCCCATCTCTGAACAGTACCACAGGTAATGTAATAGTGTAAATGTATGTATAGTATATACCCGTGATCACCTCCCGAGTGATCACGGCCCAATAGTAATAGCGAGGCATACTAACAAGAATGTAGGGCCAATGATGATAAACTAGCATACCTATACTAAGCATTTAGATTGCAGGTAAGTATCAATGACTGTAGCAAAATGACAGGCTATGCATCAGAATAGGATTAACGAAAGCGGTAACATGCTACACTACTCTAATGCAAGCAGTATAGAGTAGAATAGGCGATATCTGGTGATCAAGGGGGGGGGCTTGCCTGGTTGCTCTGGCAAGAGAGAGGAGTCGTCACTCCGTAGTCGAACTGCCACAGCAGCGTCGGTCTCGGAGTCTACCGGAGAGAAGAGGGGGGAAAGAATAAGAATACAAGCAACAAAGCACCAACAAATAATCAAGGCAATCGCGTGTTCGGTGTGCCTAACGCGGTAGTAGGTGATACCGGTGAAGGGGGGAAACCTCCCGGAAAGTATCCCTGGTGTTTCGTGTTTTCTGGACAGATGAACCGGAGGGGGAAAGTTGCGGGTTTGATATGTTAGGGGTGTGTGGTGGACGAACGGGCTACGTATCCGGGTTCGTCTCGTCGTTCTGAGCAACTTTCATGTTGAAAATAATTTAATCCGAGTTACGGATTAAAAGATATGATTTTCTAAAGATTTTATTAATTTCTGAAATTTAATTAATTATTTAATTAATTCGAAAATGATTTAATGACATCAGCATGATGTCATGCTGACATCAGCAGTCAACAGAGTTGACTGGTCAACCTGACGGTGGGTCCCGCATGTCATTGACTGATAACTAACTAACTAAATTAATTAATCTAATTAGTAGATTAGTCAGGTTAATTAAATGATTAATTAGTCTAATCAGGATTAATTAAGTTAATTAATTCTTTAATTCATTTACTAATATTTTAATTATTTATTTTTATTTTTATTTTTTTAAATCTTTTTTTTAATTCTTGTTCTAGGGCGTGGGCCCCGTTTGTCATGGGCCCAGAGGGGCCTATCGGGCTCGGGCGTGGTTGCTGGGGCGGAGCCCCGTGAGTGTGCGGGCAGTTACGGGCGTGTGGGTGCGGGGCGCACCCAGGCGCCCACCACGCGAGGGGAGACGAGGCCGGCCAGGGCTGTGCCCGGCGGCGGCGAGGCCACAGCGGCCAGCGCGGGCGCGGGCCGGCGCCAGAGGCGGCCAGGGGTCAGCAGCGGAACGGGGGGGAGAGGGTAGCAGGGGGATGGGGTTCTCACCCCCGTTGTAGGGGAGTTCGGCGGTGAGGCGCGATGGCGCCTACGGGGAGGAGGTCGGGGAAGGCGTCCGTCGGGGAGGTGGAGGACTAGGCGGCGACGGGCGGCGACGCGGTGGTCCGGCGACGAGGTCGAGGCGGTTGCCTCGATCTAGAACGATGCGGGCCAGCAAGGGGGGCCCGTTGGTGGCGATGGCGCGGGGCGGCTCGCCGGAAGCAGCGACGACCGCGGCCGGGTACGGCGGGGCGAGGTGGCCTCAGTGATCCCGGCGACGTCGCGCCGTCGGGGAGGCAGGTCCGATCTGGAACGACTGGGCGAAGGAGAGGGGCGATGAACGTCGCGGTGAGGTTCCGGCAGCCGGCGCGGGTGTTAAGGCGTCGGGGGCGGCGGTGGTGTGGCGATGGGGACGGGGCGCCGAGCAGCTTCGGGTCGGGCAGCGCGCGTGAAGGAGAGGGGGCAGGGGTCGAGGTGGTGGCGGTCGGCGGGAGGAGACGCGAGTGGACGGCGACCTCAGTGCATGGGGAGAGGCGAGGTCGGAGGGGGGGGGGGGTGCGCGGGGGGCGGGCGTAGCCCGATTCGGTGGATCGGGGGGAGGGGTGGGAGTGGGGGGGCTGGGGGTGTCGGGCTAGGGTTAGGAGTGGAGGGGTTCATGGGGAGTGGGGACGGGCCGCAGTGGCCTGGGGCCCTGTTGGGCCGGCCGTTGGCCTGGGGGGGTTCTTTTCCCTTTTTTTTGTTAGTTTTCTTTTCTGTTTTTGTGTTTTCTTTTCTTTTAAGTTTACTTTTTACTTAATATTAAAATGATCCCTAAATTAGTAATACCATGAAACCCACTGCCACAAAAGGTTTTATCCCAAGACAGTTTAGTTTGGTATTTTATTTATTTATAAAAGCATTTAAATATCGGTTTTGCTACTGTTTTATTCATTTTAGATTATTTAAACATTTTATAAAGGTGTGGTTTCTCCACCATAATTACCTATGCATTATTCGCCTCCACCCAAACATTTAGTTTTTAATATTTGAAAACTTTTATTGTTTGCTCGATTTTGAATTTGAAATTCGAACTAGGTTCCGAACTAACGCGAGTTTATCCACAGTATCCGAGGTGACGTGGCATCATTAGCGGGGATTACTGTAGCTTAATTACCCGGGCGTCACAATTCTCCTCCACTACAAGAAATCTCGTCCCGAGATTTTAGAGGGAGTAAGGGGGGAAGGTTTGGTAACGAATATAGCGGGTCTTCTCATCCTGGCTTGCTCTCCTCGAAGAGGTCAATCCAATATATTGATGCCTTCATACTTCTGCTTCAGGTCAAAATGATGAAGTCGTCATCCTTTCTTCGGGATCTTCATCGTACTTACGAAAAGGATAAGGGGGAAGACTCGGGAAGGGCGGGCCTTACCAGGTTGACTATCTGGTACATAACTCAGGGAATGGGGTAGGAAGTAACCCTCGAATTGAACTTAAGAAAATATCGAGAGTAAAGTAAGAAGGTACCATGAGAAGTTTCAAACGGTTAGGCCATTGTTCGATGTCTGAAACAACATGCGAAAGGGGTCCAGAGCAATGAGATTGAGTATTGCGTCTGTTACCAAATAGATCACTTGGGACGGTGGCCCGTGAATTACATACGAGGCCACACGCGAGGAACAACCTTGGGAAGAGGGGGTGCAAGAGAGTCAGGTTTCGATCCTGTGGAACTGTGGGTTATGGGCCCACCATGTGGTTTTTTTTAATAGTAGCAGTGACATCTTTCACGGTCATGATAGCAAGGCATGTCAGAGAGTACCAAGTCAGTTATGTCGGCATCAACGTTGGTACCAAGGGCGAGGGACGAAGAGAACCACTTTCCTGCTCGTTGAACGAGGCGGACCAATAGGCAAGGTTCTCGTCCATCGGTGGCTACCGGAATGTCATCAACAATAGTAACAGGGTCTTACTGACAGAATTGCACACCGAGGAGTTTACATAAGCAGTAGAATATTGCTGCTTAGATCATATAGATCACAAGAAAGGTTCAAACAACCAATGGAAAGTAAAATATGATTATCATATTAAACAGAACAATGGAAAGGAAAATGTGTCTAAACACATATTTCAGGGATATATCCTTCCCAAGGACAAGCAGAGCATGATATCCATGGCAGGATATAATGTAGACAACTCTTTAGGTAAGGGGGGGGGGGAGGAATCTCATGATATTACCCATACAACGGTGTTAGGATAAATGATAAACAAAATTTAGCATCGTGCTTCAAATGTTCCTGTTGAAAATCGGAAGTACCATTGACATGCTTCGAGGTAGCATTGACATGGTCTTCAGGTGAAGATCAAACTTTGGAAACACGAAGGATCCATCAGGAATAACTTGTAGAATAAGTCTTACAATTTCCCCATGGATGAACGGATAACCTTGCTGAAAAGGAATCTATAATGATAGGTCCTCCAGCCGGGGGGGGGGTGCTAGGCATGACATCATGTTACCGGGTCATCAAAGGATCAACATCATAACTCTTGGAAAATGTCCCAACCATCATATCCGACCAAGATTCAGATCCGATTGGTGTCATGATACCTCAGACTCAGGATGTCCGAGAAGAAAAGCTGCGGCACATATCGACGAAATGACATTGTAAAATTCTCGGGAAATGAACTATGAAGTGATTTCCGTTATCAAGAGTCCATCATTAACCCAAGGAGAGGACAAGGAGGTGTCTGGTGAACTAAACGGCAATTCACCGAGATTCCCAAAAGATGGATGTCCACAATTAAGTGAACAAGGAGATAACATTTGTCAGATCAAATGATATAAGGAAGTATGCTCGAGGAAAACATACACAATTAAACATTGGTTGAAAGGTGCGCCCGAAATATGGGTTGGGTTGCACGACCAATGTCAGAATGGTGATGCAATAATCAATAGCCTAAGAATGAACTTTCGACCATTAACTTCAAAGAGATAGGGTTGCTAGAAGGAAAGAATCCAAACAACACCGTTCACTTGTTGGAATTAACACAGGGACCAAGAAAGAATGGTGATGGTGAGAAGTATTTCTATGTCAAGAATTCTCAAGAGGTGGAACAAATCTCAGAACATTCTTGACATAAAGGATGGTAATACTCCAAGGTAAAGAAGAACAATTGCTGGATAGCAAGGAAACCAAGGTACAACACAAATTGTGAACAAGTTTGTGTTGGGGGGGGAGACAAGAATGTTGCCGATGATAACTCAAATCATCGAGGGACAAGGATGGTATTTCTCATCATGAATTCAATTGATATCCTGGAAGAGCTCAGAAGGTTGATGATCACGACACCTTTGTCGCGAGAGTTCATGAAGATGTAATCGATCAGCGACGACATCAAGTCTAAGTAATGATGAAGTGAAAGGTTATTGGAACCAAGGGTACGACACAAACTCGAAACCAAGCTTGTTGTTCAAGGCGAAATGATATGACGATGAGGATCGACATAAGGTTAGTTCATCGTCGAAAATTGTGCTCCGAGAAGAAGGACCGGGTAGCACAGTTAAAATCATCACGACAATGATATAGCCAAACAGGCTAGGAATGGCGTGATCGGGTACAAACTCGTACTTATAGAAGCTTACTGAAGAGTTGTTGAACCGTAGAGCGGACTCGGTTCAGTTATCGGTGTCTTTGAGTGTTTAATAACTCAGAGCCCGTGAAAAATTGGAATCAGTGGGAAGGTAGCACTTGATGAAGAACTCATAAGATGTTATGCAGTTCCATGGTAATCTCGAGATATCAGGGGGGTAATACTCGACACAAGATCAAAGTAAAGGTTGGACTGGCGTATTGATCCATAGGAGATAATTGTTTTAACTCGTCCGAGAAATGGAATCAAAGAAGAACAATCATGGTTGGAACCACGGTTGCAAGGGATCAATTCACAGATACCATATGTTAGTTATCAAGGAAATAGTTCTTATTACAAGAAGCTTCCATGATAGGATATACATCGCGTCCATGGGCATGAACACAAAGTTCAAGGTCGACTCCCACTTCTCCAATGCACAACTTTTCATTCACTTCTCGTGCTCAATGAAGTTGCAGTGCTGAAATTTTATCTGGCGAAGCACTAGAAGAGTATGACTCGTGAAAACTTTCGGGTTCACACAGTTTAGAGAAGTCATATGTTCAACCCATAGGGGCTTCTTAGAAACATATACCACAAGTTTCAAGAGTAAATAACACAAGCCCGAAAACAGAGCATGGTTGGCCAAGCAGAGGATACAACTTAACAAAGGCATTATGTATCAGGGGAAGAACTCACAAAGTGATCAAATGTGAAGGACATTGTCGGATAACAATCCAACAAAGGACTTGATGGTCCACAAAGGATCTGATGTGAGTACCGATACTCAACCAGAAAAGGAAGGAATGCAAATGCAACAGGTTATGGAATCCTCTAAATAATTCAAAGCTTAAATGAAAAGGAATTATGATTTCCAAAACAAGGGATCAGAAGCAATGCTCTGATTAGGGATGGATAAGTTGAATAGCCTTACGGTACAATCAACGACAATTGGATTGGTCGAGAACCAATTCCAGTTAAAAGAATGGAAGCTCAGCCGGAAAGGTAATTTATAAGGATCAATGATGATTGCGTGTATTCGCAACATATTGAGTCAACAGACTCAAAATGATAATGACAAGGAATGTCAATAAGATTTCTATACTTATGGGATTAATCATAATGAAAGCAAACAAGAAATTTCAGAGCAATAGGTTGCTGAGGATTTTCGGAATATCGGGTGGTATTTCGAAGACTTTTGTGTAACACATGAACAACTGGGGGATGAGCGGATACTCGATAAGTGCGAGAATTAACCGTAGGGGTATTCAAGTGACAAAGAACAGCAAGGCAGTAAGCTCAAGGGATTATTGAAACAACGACGAGTTTTTCAGGGTATCTTGTAATAACAAGACCACTAGGGATGAATGTAAGAATAACAAATGCAAGTAGTTATCCATAAGGGTTTGCGGTGGAAGGTGAATTGCAAACGCGATGAACACAAGTTCTCGGGTTAACAGTGGAGAGTATCTTCAGGGTCTTCTGGTGCAGCAGACGATCATTAGTAATAAGGGGCTCTCCGGGTGAAAGTGATAACGAGATCCTAATGTTAGATTTAGTAAACTTCATTTAACCCGAATAGAGGAGAGATCAGAGTCCCAGAGTAAAGGTCGAGGAGTAAAAGATCCTAGTACCACCCAATGGCGACGTGGGCCCATGGGCCGCACAGCCATGTTAGTAAAAGTTTTGTAAAGTCTAGACTCGACTTCGGCCAAGGAGTTGGAAGGGGGATTCCTACAGGCAGTCGGCTCTGATACCAACTTGTGACGCCCCCAATTCAATCATACACTAATCATGCACGCAAATGTGTACGATCAAGATCAGGGACTCACGGGAAGATATCACAACACAACTCTACAAATAAAATAAGTCATACAAGCATCATAATACAAGCCAGGGGCCTCGAGGGCTCGAATACAAGTGCTCGATCATAGACGAGTCAGCGGAAGCAACAATATCTGAGTACAGACATAAGTTAAACAAGTTTGCCTTAAGAAGGCTAGCACAAACTGGGATACAGATCGAAAGAGGCGCAGGCCTCCTGCCTGGGATCCTCCTAACTACTCCTGGACGTCGTCAGCGGGCTGCACGTAGTAGGGGCACCTCCGGTGTAGTAGGGTCGTCGTCGACGGTGGCGTCTGGCTCCTGGACTCCAGCATCTGGTTGCGACAACCAGAAAGAAAGGAAAGGGGAAAAAGGGGGGAGAAAGCAACCGTGAGTACTCATCCAAAGTACTCGCAAGCAAGGAACTACACTACATATGCATGGGTATATGTGTAAGGAGGCCATATCAGTGGACTGAACTGCAGAATGCCAGAATAAGAGGGGGATAGCTAATCCTGTCGAAGACTACGCTTCTGGCAGCCTCCGTCTTGCAGCATGTAGGAGAGAGTAGATTGAAGTCCTCCAAGTAGCATCTCCAAGTAGCATCTCCAAGTAGCATCGCATAGCATAACCTACCCGGCGATCCTCTCCTCGTCGCCCTGTAGAAAAGCGATCACCGGGTTGTCTGTGGAACTTGGAAGGGTGTGTTTTATTAAGTATCCGGTTCTAGTTGTCATAAGGTCAAGGTACAACTCCAAGTCGTCCTGTTACCGAAGATCACGGCTATTCGAATAGATTAACTTCCCTGCAGGGGTGCACCACATAACCCAACACGCTCGATCCCATTTGGCCGGACACACTTTCCTGGGTCATGCCCGGCCTCGGAAGATCAACACGTCGCAGCCCCACCTAGGCAAAACAGAGAGGCCAGCACGCCGGTCTAAACCTAAGCGCACAGGGGTCTGGGCCCATCGCCCATAGCACACCTGCACGTTGCGAGGGCGGCCGGAAGCAGACCTAGCCCTAAGTGGCGTTCCAGTCCAATCGGCGCGCGCCGCTCCGTCGCTGACGTCTGAAGTGCTTCGGCTGATACCACGACGCCGGGATACCCATAACTACTCCCACGTAGATGGTTAGTGCGTATAGGCTCGTAGCCAGACTCAGATCAAATACCAAGATCTCGTTAAGCGTGTTAAGTATCCGCGAACGCCGAACAGGGCCAGGCCCACCTGTCTCCTAGGTGGTCTCAACCTGCCCTGTCGCTCCGCCACAAAGTAACAGTCGAGGGCCGTCGGGAACCCAGGCCCACCTCTACCGGGATGGAGCCACCTGTCCTTTCAGCCCCCTCATCGAATCACTTGCGGGTACTCATCAGCTGACCGACTTTAGTCACCATCTGTATAGTATGTATGTATGTATAGTATATACCCGTGATCACCTCCCGAGTGATCACGGCCCAGTAGTATAGCAAGGCAGACTACAAGAATGTAGGGCCAATGATGATAAACTAGCATCCTATACTAAGCATTTAGGATTGCAGGTAAGGTATCAAGACTGTAGCAACAATGACAGGCTATGCATCAGAATAGGATTAACGGAAAGCAGTAACATGCTACACTACTCTAATGCAAGCAGTATAGAGAGAATAGGCGATATCTGGTGATCAAGGGGGGGCTTGCCTGGTTGCTCTGGCAAGAGAGAGGGGTCGTCAACTCCGTAGTCGAACTGGTCAGCAGCAGCGTCGGTCTCGTAGTCTACCGGAGAGAAGAGGGGGAAGAAATAATGAATACAGAGCAAACAAAGCACACAAAATATAAAGGCAATACGCGGTGTTCGGTGTGCCCTAACGCGGTAGTAGGTGATACCGGTGAAGGGGGGAAAACCTCCGGGAAAGTATTCCCGGTGTTTCGTGTTTTCTGATAGATGAACCGGAGGGGGAAGTTGCGGGTTTGATATGTTAGGGGTGTGTGGTGGACGAACGGGCTACGTATCCGGGTTCGTCTCGTCGTTCTGAAGCAACTTTCATGTTGAAAATAATTTTAATCCGAGTTACGGATTAAAAGATATGATTTTCTAAAGATTTTATTAATTTTCTGAAATTTAATTAATTATTTAATTAATTCGAAAATGATTTAATGACATCAACATGATGTCATGCTGACATCAGCAGACAACAGAGTTGACTGGTCAACCTGACGGTGGGTCCCGCATGTCATTGACTGATAACTAACTAACTAACTAAATTAATCTAATTAGTAGATTAGTCAGGTTAATTAATGATTAATTAGTCTAATCAGGATTAATTAAGTTAATTAATTCTTTAATTCATTTACTAATATTTTAATTATTTTAATTATTTATTTTTATTTTATTTTTTTTAAATCTTTTTTTTAAATTCTTGTTCTAGGGCGTGGGCCCCGTTTGTCATGGGCCCAGAGGGGCCTATCGGGCTCGGGCGTGGTTGCTGGGGCGGAGCCCCGTGAGTGTGCGGGCAGTTACGGGCGTGTGGGTGGCGGGGCGCACCCAGGCGCCCACCACGCGAGGGGAGACGAGGCCGGCTAGGGCTGTGCCCGGGCGGCGGCGAGGCCACAGCGGCCAGCGCGGGCGCGGGCCGGCGCCAGAGGCGGCCAGGGGTCAGCAGCGGAACGGGGGGGGAGAGGGTAGCAGGGGGATGGGGTTCTCACCCCCGTTGTAGGGGAGTTCGGCGGTGAGGGCGCGATGGCGCCTACGGGGAGGAGGTCGGGGAAGGCGTCCGTCGGGGAGGTGGAGGACTAGGCGGCGACGCGGTGGTCTAGCGACGAGGTCGAGGCGGTTGCCTCGATCTAGAACGATGCGGGCCAGCAAGGGGGGCCCGTTGGTGGCGATGGCGCGGGGCGGCTCGCCGGAAGCAGCGACGACCGCGGCCGGGTACGGCGGGGCGAGGTGGCCTCAGTGATCCGGCGACGTCGCGCCGTCGGGGAGGCATGGTCCCGATCTGGAACGAATGGGCGAAGGAGAGGGGCGATGACGTCCGGTGAGGTTCGGCGGTGGCGCGGGTGTAAGGCGTCGGGGGCGGCGGTGGTTGGCGATGGGGACGGGGCGCCGAGCGGCTTCGGGTCGGGCAGCGCCGCGTGGAAGGAGAGGGGGCGCGGGGTCGAGGTGGTGGCGGTCGGCGGGGCGCGGACGACGGCGAGCTGCGACGCGGCGACGGGGGCGTCAGCTGCCGTCGGGGGGAAGAGGCGAGGTCGGAGGGGGGGGGGTCGCGCCGGGGCGGCGGGCGTTCAAGCCCGATCCCGATTGGATCGGGGAGAGGGAGAGTGGGGGCGCGAGTGGGGGGGAGTGGGGGTGTCGGTGCCTAGGGTTAGGAGTGGAGGGGGTTATGGGGGAGTGGGGACGGGCCGGCCTAGTCGGCCTGGTGGCCAGCTGGTTGGGCCAAGGCCCAGTTGGCCTGGGGGGGGGTTCTTTTCCCTTTTTTTTGTTAGTTTTCTTTTCTGTTTTTGTGTTTTCTTTTCTTTTAAGTTTACTTTTTACTTAATATTAAAATGATCCCTAAATTAGTAATACCATGAAACCCACTGCCACAAAAGGTTTTATCCCAAGACAGTTTAGTTTAGTATTTTATTTATTTATAAAAGCATTTAAATATCGGTTTTGCTACTATTTTATTCATTTTAGATTATTTAAACATTTTATAAAGGTGTGGTTTCTCCACCATAATTACCTATGCATTATTCGCCTCCACCCAAACATTTAGTTTTTAATATTTGAAAACTTTTATTGTTTGCTCGATTTTGAATTTGAAATTCGAACTAGGTTCCGAACTAACGCAAGTTTATCCACAGTATCCGAGGTGACGTGGCATCATTAGCGGGGATTACTGTAGCTTAATTACCCGGGCGTCACATCAGTACAACTTTTCATCCACAGATAGATGGACAGACCGAGAGAGTCAATCAGATTTTGGAGGATATGCTGAGAGCTTGTGCGCTAGATTATGGATCTAGTTGGGACGATAATTTGCCATATGCAGAGTTCTCTTACAACAACAGGTACCAAACCAGTTTGAAAATGGCCCTTTTCGAAGCTTTGTACGGAAGGAGGTGCAGGACACCGTTGTCATGGGACGAAGTTGGAGACCGCCAGTTGTTTGGTCCTGACTTGATTAAAGAGTCTGAACAGAAGGTGAAGCTTATTCGCGATAGGCTCAAGGTAGCCCAGTCCAGATAGAAGAGTTATGCGGATTCTAAACGCAAGGAGACAGTTTATGAAGTCGGAGATAGAGCTTATCTTCGAGTATCTCCACTTCGGGGAACAAAGCGTTTTGGAGTTAAAGGGAAGTTAGCACCACGATTTGTAGGACCATATCGAGTTTTGGAGCGTATGGGAGAAGTGGCCTACAAGTTGGAATTGCCCGAAGGATTGTCAGGAGTACATGATGTGTTCCACGTTTCTCAGTTAAAGAAATGTCACGCGGAGATGGCTGACATACCATTGAGAGACACAGTGCCATTGGAAACTATTCAGTTGGATAACGATTTGACCTACGAGGAGAAACCAGTTAAGATTCTCGAGCTTGCCAGCCGAGTTACTCGCAGCAAGGTTATTAAGTTTTGCAAAGTTCAGTGGAGCCACCACACAGAGGATGAAGCCACTTGGGAGCGAGAGGAAGATTTACTCAAAGACCACCCTCACCTATTTTCTAGCCAACCCGAATTTCGAGGGCGAGATTCATCTTAAGGGGGTAGGTTTGTAACATCCCAAATTTTCAATTTGGAATGTTATACATTAGATCATCATGCATATCATATTTTTATTTTGCATTTTGGTTGATCCTAGAAATTCTACGCAACTCAATGACCCATGGAGAGAGTTGGGGATTTCGTTATTTTCATATTTGAGTTTTCTCAAATTTTGAGAATAGGATCATTTGATTTTATTTATTTTATCATCAATTATTTCTATTACAAAAATATGAGAGAGGGAATAAAATGACTTTCCCAAAATAAAGAAATAATTGAGGATTTAATAGAAAAATCAAATAAGATTTTATTTCGGAGTTTTTCGGTGTTTTATTTGAATTTAGGAAAAATGTGTGTTTTCCAAAATTGCATTTAGGGCCCAAATAAATGTTCACCTTGTGCGGCTTGATTTTAGAAGCCCGAGAAAATTTATTTCGGAATTTTTGGAGTCCGTTTAGTATTTCTCTTTATTTTTTTCTTCCGAGCAAAATAATTAAAAAACGAACCGACTTCGGGCCGTACCCGAGTGGGACACCGCCCGGGGGTAGCCTTTAAATAGCGCCGCCCCGAGCCGCCCCAGCCCATCAGCCCCGCCTCGATCCGCGCGCGCCGCCGGAGCTGCCGCCGCCGACGATCCCGCCGCCCGAGGTTCGTCGCGCCTCGTTTTCCGTGCCGAAAAAAAAATTCGGCGTTCGTTGTTTTTCTTTTTCTTGGATTAAATCCGCAATTTTTCTGATCGCGATTCCTGATCCGGTTTTCGTTTTAGTTTAACTTTTCGCTCGTTTATCGGAATCAGGCGATTCAAGCGCCTAGGGATTCGTCTCGAAACCCTCTATCCGTTTAACCAACTTAAACAAGTTTTTGCTACTGTAAAATTTTCCCTAGATCCAGATTAGTAGAATGAAGTTGTTTTCTTTCGCCGTTTGACTTTCGTTGCTTCGTTCGATTTGATTCTTTTTACCAACCGGAGTTCTTAAGTTGAACCTTCTGGTTAGATCTCTTTTTTGAGTTTTACTTGTGCATTAGATGAGTACTTATTGTAAGCTTGTTTGTTTGTCTGCGATAGAATACCCGGAGTGCGCCGCCTGTTACTTCGAATCGTTAGGTTTCGTGGATCATCAGCAAGGCAAGTAACACTTTGATCATACCTTTTCTACTACCTAGTTTTATTGCATTAGATCAATCCTCATACATTGCATGATTAGGATCTAATTAAATTGTGGGATGGGAAGTAGATGAGGTAGTACCTATTACCTGTTTATTATCAAACCTTTGGGAGTTACTTCTACGTTTGCTTATTATGCCATGCTATGCTAGTAGACGTGGATTGGGTGAGTGATATCCATGACAGATGTGAGATTGTTAATTAATGGTTATCTAAGGTGGCAACTTAAACACACATCTGGGTGGATTGAGGCACCTGGGTATTCCAGGACTTGCCTGTTTTCGTTTGGACCGCCACCCAGGCTCAAAGGGATCATGAGACTATTCATACTAGAAACTTCCGTGTGCAGCCACAAGCTATTATGGGCTCTATCATAGTTGACTAAGTCGTGCGAACTCTTACAGTGGTAGACTAGCAGATGTAGGGGATGTAGGTGGTACGGTCTACCCATCGTAAGGTGCTAGCGCTTATGAAAGACTATGTCTCGGTCATCCGTCTTCTCAAACACCATGTAGTGCGAGAAACCAAAAGGAGGCGATCGAGTCTTGTGGGGAAAAGTGCGCAAACCTCTGCAGAGTGTAATAAACTAATAATGGTTAGCCGTGTCCCCGGTTATGGACATCTTGAGTATCTAGTACTTGGATTATCATGTGAATCTCAACATGTTACTCTAAATTAATTTTGTTGGGTTATGTTTAATGATGATGCTTAATTGGGATTGAGAATGCTTTCAACCATTCTCAATGTTTAACAACCACCATGATAGTAATTAAATTTATTCCTTTGAAGTAGGGAAAAATTGGCTTTACGCAAAACTGTAACCATAGAGCTTCCACCAGCCAAATATGCATATAGTATAGCTGTTTCATTCCATTACTCTCTATGTGTTACCTTGCCAGCATATTCCATGTGCTGACCCGTTTCGGGCTGCAACGTTAATGTTGCAGACTTTTCAGACGATGATTAAGGAGTTTTTAGGTCGTGGTCCTATACTCAGTGATGCCATTGGAGTTGATGGACTCACTTATCTTCCAAGCCTTCCGCTGTTATCGTTATTAGATGGCCTTAAGCCATACTTATTGTAATAAGCTCTCTTTTGAGACACTCGATGTAATAAGTGTGTGATTTCTACTCTGTTATAGATCCTCCGAGTACTGTGTGGTGTCAGCATTACTGATCCAGGGATGACACCGGAGCATAGAGATCAGACTGTTTGAGGTCTGGTCGCTACAAAAGCTTACGTGTTCAAATACGAATCTGATATGATGCTCATATCACTAAAATAGAGAACGTTTAATTGGTCACCTAATGTTCCTATATTCGTTTTGAAAAGCATGTGCGCCACCCACTAGTCCAGCTAGTTCCACTTTCCTGATTTTTCTCTTGATGCTTAGGGTTTCCCCTTTTATCTACTCTACTATGATCTGCGTAGGTGCTTTCTGTCGTACTAGCATTACTCCACCCTTCAAGCTAAACACCACAACACTCAGAATTCGAAAGCTTAATTGTTCAAATATGATTGTGATATGATACTGATATTAGTTAACCGACACATTTAATTGGTTAGCTAAAGGTCCCACTTGAGTTTCCAAATGCATGTCGCGACATATAGAGAGACAACATAATTGCATTTCTTTGTCACTTGTTGACTGTACTTTCTTGTCCATACCGAATCTTAGTTTTTATTTCAAAGCAAACATCGGTTTCTAACTACCCTTTGCGCGGTTTGCAGCTTCAGATCTGCCATCCCACTGCCACGGTCAACACTGTACTCATCATGCTTATGTTTTCCCCATTTTATGATGACCACAATTAGTCTATGTGGTTCGTGTCGTAATAGCACTGCTCCACCCATCGAGCTAAACAAGCTTAGTTGTACAAATTCATATATGATATTATTACTGCCATTAGTAAAACTGAGAGATGTTTAATTGGTTAGCTAAATGTTCCTACTTTAGTTTCAAAATGCATGTGAGCCACATATGGAGAGACCGGAAAGAATAGTATTTCTCTGTGCGCTCTGGTTCATCATGGGTGGCCAACCGACATTGTATTAAAAGACTTGTAATATCTTCAATCTGCTTGCACTTCTGCTCTTCTTTAAGATGATACTCTTCTCTTGCGGTCGACTGGTCAGGTCGAGTTGTTCTCCCTTAGTATATTTTGAATCTGTTAGGTCAGGTCGACTTGTTCTTCTTTACTATATGTTGAAGCTATCATCTGCGAAGTGTCATCACTTCTGGAGCTCTCATATTTTGAGTAGTAGGCCACATTATATTAATGCACACAACAAATTACAGCATGCATGGCATCTTTTAAAAGAATTGTAGAGATAGCACAAAGGGGTTTACAGGGAGGCAATATTGGATTAGAATCATTTCTGCATTACAAAGAAAATATCACTTGTTTTTATGTTTTCATGCATGTCAGATATTGAATATTATCAAAATGAATATGAGAATGAGCACATGAGAGGAATATTGCGGAATGATCCACTGCCTAACAAACTTGGCATGGTGGAGGATGGCCTATCTTATTCACCCATCAAGGTGCTTGCTCTAACTTTGCAAAGTTGTATTGGTCGCACATATTTTGCTTCTGACCTCTTGCATTACTTCTACTTTGTTACACCATCTGCTTAGTTTAAGCATCATATATGAGTATATTCCATACCTATCCATTTTCTGTACCTATTCCATGTGTCGTCACACTATGTTTTTCCAGTCAAATGTTGTTCTTTCGTAATAGGTGTCCAAAAGGAAGAGGGTGAGTGCAGGTCGTCAAGGAGTACAAACTAGGTATTTGGAAAAGGTAGTGATACCTGTTAAATCAGATAGATCAGTAGCCACAGAAAACACAGGCCCAACTGTACCACACTTTACCCCTACTCCAGTGGCGAAACCCCTATTAGAACTGCTGGGAGCCCAGCATCAGGTACTATCTATGATATCAATTCAAAATTTGAACTCCTAAATTTCTGCTTGTGCCTTACCTTATCTCTTGTATGAAAACTAATTTAAGATGAATCTCCTTGCTCAAAGGATCATACGATCTCAAAACAATAATGGGCTCTGGATTGCTCTTGTCAGTACCTCTCTCTCCCTTTTGCCTTGTAACGCTGTACTTAATTAATTGCTATTTGATTATGTATCATCAGTCTGCACTTGAGCTTCATTATCCTCTGTTTCTTCCAATATTATTTGATCTATATTTACTCTTTGCAAAATGTAGAATAATGGCAACGCTTATAAAGAATTTTCTTTGGAGAATTTATTGAATTATCCTTCCATCAACATGGAGAAGGGCTTTGTCCAGCCCGTGTTAACATGTAATGCAAGTTCATCCTTCTCAAGCCTTCAAACTTTGTTCTAGTATAGATTTGGATAGGCATCATTTCCTCCACTATTGTTTGCTTTGCTGTTTAGATCTGATTGGATGTTTGCAACAACTACCAGTTTCAAATTGTAGTTGTAAAAACATGTTCCTTATGCAGAACAGATCCATTTATTTGCTTATATAATTGTGAAACCTGTTACGTGTTGATACGTCCATTTTGGATCATGCTTTTATATCGATATTTATTGCATTATGGACTGTTATTTCACTTTATGTCACAATACTTATGGCTATTCTCTCTTATTTTGCAAGGTTTACATAAAGAGGGAGAATGCCGGCAGCTGGAATTCTGTTCTGGATAAGGAGCAAATATTAGAGACCTATTCTGTGCAACTCCAAAAGTCCTGAAACTCCACGGAACGTCTTAAAAGAAATAAAGAAAAATCCACGCCAAAGATGAAGGCCAAGGGGCCCACACCCTTCTCACGAGGGTGGGGGGCACCACCCCCCTAGGGTGCACCCCCTACCTCGTGGCCCCCTGGTGGCTCTCCGATGCCCATCTTCTCCTATATGAGGTCTTCCGATGAGAAAAAAATAAGGAGGAACTTTTCAGGACGAGACTCCACTGCCACGAGGCGGAACCTTGGCGGATCCAATCTAGAGCTCCGACAGAGCTGTTCTGCCGGGGATACTTCCCTCCTGGAGGGGGGAATCATCACCATCATCATCACCAACGCTCCTCTCATCGGGAGAGGGAAATCTCCATCAACATCTTCACTAGCACCATCTCATCTCCAAACCCTAGTTCATCTCTTATATCCAATTCTTGTCTCAAAGTCCAGGATTGGTGCTCGTAGGTTGCTAGTAGTGTTGATTACTCCTTGTAGTTGATGCTAGTTGGTTTAATTGGTGGAAGATCATATGTTTAGATCCTATATGAATATTATTACCCCTCTGATTATGAACATGAATATGCTTTGTGAGTAATTACGTTCGTTCCTAAGGACAAGGGAGAAGTCTTGCTATGAGTAGTCATGTGAATTTGGTATTCGTTTGATATTTTGATAAGATGTATGTTGTCTAGCCTCTAGTGGTGTTATGTGAACGTCGACTACATAACACTTCACCATTATTTGGGCCTAGAGGAAGGCATTGGGAAGTAATAAGGAGATGATGGGTTGCTAGAGTGACATAAGCTTAAACCCTAGTTTATGCGTTGCTTCGTAAGGGGCTGATTTGGACCCATATGTTTCATGCTATGGTTAGGTTTACCTTAATACTTTTGTTGTAGTTGCAGATGCTTGCAATAGAGGTTAATCATAAGTGGGATGCTTGTTCAAGTAAGAAGAGCACCCAAGCACTGGTCCACCCACCTATCAAATTATCAAAGTATCGAACGCGAATCATATGAATGTGATGAAAACTAGCTTGACGATATTCCCATGTGTCCTCGGGAGTGCTTTTCCTTTTATAAGAGTTTGTTCCGGCTTGTCCTTTGCTACAAAAGGATTGGGCCACCTTGCTGCGTTTTATTTACTTTTGCCACTTGTTGCTCATTACAATTTATCCTATCACAAAACTATCTGTTACCACTTATTTCAGTACTTGCAGAGAATACCTTGCTGAAAACCGCTTATCATTTCCTTCTGCTCCTCGTTGGGTTCGACACTCTTACTTATCGAAAGGACTACGATAGATCCCCTATACTTGTGGGTCATCAAGACTCTTTTCTGGCGCCATTGCCGGGGAGTGTAGCACCTTTGGTAGGTGGAATTTGGTAAGGAAAAATTTATATAGTGTGCTGAAATTTACTGTCACTTGTCACTATGGAAAGCAATACTCTGAGGGGCTTGTTCGGGGTATCTTCACCCTGTCTAGTAGAGCAAAGAGTTGCTCCTTAACCTACTGAACCTATTGAAAATGAAATTCCTTATGAGTATCCTTCGGGTATGATAGAAAGACTGCTAGCTGATCCTTTTACAGGAGATGGAACAAAGCATCCTGATGAGCACTTAATATATGTGGATGAAGTTTGTGGATTATTTAAGCTTGCAGGTATACCCGATGATGTTGCTAAGAAGAAGGTATTCCCTTTATCTTTGAAGGGAGACGCATTGGTATGGTATAGGCAATGTGATGATATGAGATCATGGGACTATAAAAGATTGAAGTTGGAATTTCATCAAAAGTATTACCCTATGCATCTTGTTCATCGTGATTGCAATTATATATATAATTTCTGGCCTCGCGAAGGAGAAAGCATCGCTCAAGCTTGGGGGAGGCTTAAATCAATGTTATATTCATGCCCCAATCATGAGCTCCAGAGAGAAATAATTATGCAAAGTTTTATGCTCGGCTTTCTAAAAACAATCGCAACATGCTCGATACTTCTTGTGCTGGCTCTTTTATGATGAAGACTATTGAATTCAGATGGAATTTATTGGATAGAATTAAACGCAACTCTGAAGATTGGGACCTCGACAAAGGTAAGGAGTCAGGTATGCCACCTAAGTTTGATTGTGTTAAATCTTGTATGGATACCGATATTTTCCGTAAGTTTAGCACTAAATATGGACTTGACTCTGAGATAGTAGCTTCTTTCTGTGAATAGCTACTTATGTTGATCTCCCTAAGGAGAAGTGGTTTAAATATCATCCTCCCATAGAAGTAAAAGTAGCTGCACCTATTAAAGTTGAAGAAAAGACTGTCACTTATAATGATCCTATTGTTCCTACTTCTTATATTGAGAAACCACCTTTCCCTGTTAGAGTAAAGGATCATGCTAAAGCTTCAACTGTTGTTCGTGAACATATACACCTCCTGAGCAAGTTAAAGTAGAACCTAATATTCCTATTGTTAAAGATCTCTTGTCTGATAATATTGATGGGCATGTTATTCAGTTTGAAGGTGAAACTGCTAGAATTGCTAAACCTTGTGCTAAAGATAAACATAGACCTGTGGTAGGCGTGCCTGTTATTTCTGTTAAAATAGGAGATCATTGTTATCATGGCTTATGTGATATGGGTGCTAGTGCTAGTGTTATACCTCATGACTTATACAAAGAAATTATGCATGATATTGCACATGTTGAGTTAGAAGATATTGATGTCACAATTAAACTTGCTAATAGAGATACTATTTCACCAATTGGAATTGTTAGAGATGTTGAAGTCTTGTGTGGGAAAACTAAATATCCTACTGATTTTCTTGTTCTTAGTTCCCCACAAGATAGCTTTTGTCCTATTATATTTGGTAGACCCTTCTTGAACACTGTTAATGCTAAGATAGATTGTGAAAAGAATGTTGTTACTGTTGGCTTGGATGATATGGTTCATGAGTTTAATTTCTCTAAATTTAGTAAACAACATGGTGAGGAATAATTGCCTAGTAAGGATGAAATTATTGGTCTTGCTTCTATTGCCGTACCTCCTAGTGATCCTTTAGAACACTATTTGCTAGACCATGAAAATGGTATGTTCATGAATGAAAGAAGGGAAATAGATGAAGTATTCTTTAAACAGGAACCTATTTTTGCATCATAACTTGCCTATTGAAATTTTAGGGGATCCTCCTCCACCCAAGGGTGATCCCGTGTTTGAGCTTAAACCTCTGCCTGATAATCTTAAATATGCTTATCTTGATGAAAATAAGATATATCATGTTATTATTAGTGCTAACCTTTCAGAGCATGAAGAAGAAAGATTATTGAAAACTCTGAAGAAGCATCGTGCTGCTATTGGATATACTCTTGATGATCTTAAGGGCATTAGTCCCACTCTATGTCAACATAACATAAATTTGGAAGCAAATGCCAAACCAGTTCGTGATCCTCAACGATGTCTGAATTCTAAAATGAAAGAAGTGGTGAGAAAAGAAATACTCAAGCTTCTGGAGGCAGGTATAATTTATCCCGTTGCTGATAGTGAGTGGGTAAGTCCTGTCCATTGTGTCCCTAAGAAGGGTGGTATTACTGTTGTTCCTAATGATAAAGATGAATTGATTCCACAAAGAATTATCACAGGTTATAGGATGGTAATTGATTTCCGCAAATTAAATAAAGCTACTAAGAAAGATCATTACCCCTTACCTTTTATTGATCAAATGCTAGAAAGATTATGCAAACATACACACTATTGCTTTCTAGATGGTTATTCTGGTTTCTCTCAAATACCTGTGTCGGCTAAAGATCAATCAAAGACTACTTTTACATGCCCTTTTGGTACTTCTGCTTATAAACGTACGCCTTTTGGTTTATGTAATGCACCTGCTACCTTTCAAAGATGCATGATGGCTATATTCTCTGACTTTTGTGAAAAGATTTGTGAGGTTTTCATGGATGATTTTTCCGTCTATGGTTCCTCTTTTGATGATTGCTTGAGCAATCTTGATCGAGTTTTGCAGAGATGTGAAGAAACTAATCTTGTCTTGAATTGGGAAAAGTGCCACTTTATGGTTAATGAAGGTATTGTCTTGGGGCACAAAGTTTCTGAAAGAGGTATTGAAGTTGATAAAGCCAAGGTTGATGCTATTGAAAAGATGCCATGTCCCAAGGACATCAAAGGTATAAGAAGTTTCCTTGGTCACACCAGATTTTATAGGAGGTTCATTAAGGACTTCTCAAAAATTTCGCGGCCTCTGACTAATTTATTGCAAAAAGATATACCATTTTTCTTTGATGATGATTGTGTAGAAGCATTTGAAATACTTAAGAAAGCATTAGTCTCTACACCTATTGTTCAGCCACCGGATTGGAATTTACCCTTTGAAATTATGTGTGATGCTACTGATTATGCTGTAGGTGATGTCCTAGGGCAAAGAGTTGATAAGAAATTAAATGTTATTCATTATGCTAGTAAGACTCTAGACAATGCTCAAAGAAATTATGCTACTACTGAAAAAGAGCTTTTAGCAGTTGTATTTGCTTGTGATAAGTTCAGATCTTATATTGTTGATTCTAAAGTAACTATTCACACTGATCATGCTGCTATTAAATATATTATGGAAAAGAAAGATGCTAAACTTAGACTTATTAGATTGGTTCTCTTGCTACAAGAATTTGATTTGAATATTGTTGATAGAAAGGGAGCTGAGAACCCCGTTGCAGACAACTTGTCTAGGTTAGAGAATGTTCTCGATGACCCACTACCTATTAATGATGACTTTCCTGATGAACAATTAAATGTTATAAGTACTTCTCGTAGCACTCCATGGTATGCGGATTATGATAATTATATTGTTGCTAAGTTTATACCACCTAGCTTCACATACCAGCAAAAGAAAAAGTTTTTCTATGACTTGAAACATTACTTTTGGGATGACCCACATCTTTATAAAGAAGGAGTAGATGGTGTTATTAGACGTTGTGTACCTGAGCATGAACAGGAACAGATCCTACGCAAGTGTCATTCCGAGTCTTATGGAGGACACCACGCTGGAGATAGAACTGCACATAAGGTATTGCAATCTGGTTTTTATTGGCCTACTCTCTTCAAGGATGCCCGTAAGTTTGTCTTATCATGTGATGAATGTCAAAGAATTGGTAATATTAGTAGACGTTAAGAAATGCCTATGAATTATTCACTTGTTATTGAACCGTTTGATGTTTGGGGCTTTGATTATATGGGACTTTTTCCTGCCTCTAATGGATACACACATATTTTAGTTGCTGTTGATTATGTTACTAAGTGGGTAGAAGCTATTCTAACTAGTAGTGCTGATCATAACACTTCTATTAAAATGCTTAAAGAAGTTATTTTTCCGAGGTTTGGAGTCCCTAGATATTTAATGACTGATGGTGGTTCACACTTTATTCATGGTGCCTTCCGTAAAATGCTTGCTAAATATGATGTTAATCATAGAATTGCATCTCCTTATCACCCACAGTCTAGTGGTCAAGTAGAATTGAGAAACAGAGAGCTCAAATAAATTTTGCAAAAGACTGTTAATAGGTCTAGAAAGAATTGGTCTAAGAAACTTGATGATGCATTATGGGCATATAGAACTGCATACAAAAATCCTATGGGTATGTCTCCGTATAAAATGGTCTATGGAAAAGCATGTCACTTACCTCTAGAACTAGAACACAAGGCATATTGGGCTATTAAAGAGCTCAATTAGGATTTTAAACTTGCCGGTGAGAAGAGGTTATTTGATATTAGCTCACTTGATGAATGGAGAACCCAAGCTTATGAAAATGCCAAGTTGTTTAAAGAAAAAGTTAAAAGATGGCCTGACAAAAGGATACAAAAGCGTGAGTTTAATGTAGGTAATTATGTATTGCTATACAACTCTCGTTTAAGATTTTTTGCAGGAAAACTTCTCTCTAAATGGGAAGGCCCCTACGTCATCGAGGAGGTCTACCGTTCTGGTGCCATAAAAATCAACGACTTCAAGGGCACAAATCCGAAGGTGGTAAATGGTCAAAGAATTAAACATTATATCTCAGGTAATCCCATAAATGTTGAAACCAATATTATTGAAACCGTAACCCCGGAGGAATACATAAGGGACACTTTCCGGAACGTTTCAGACTCCGAAAAGGAATAGGTATGTGGTACGGTAAGTAAACCGACTCCAAAACAATTTTAAGGCAATATTTCTCCGTTTTGGAATACTTAGAAAAATAGAAAAATAAGTAGCAGTCCGGGAAGCACAGGAGGGCCCCACGAGGGTGGTGGGCGCGCCCCCTACCTCGTGAGCGCCTTGTGTGTCCTCCGGACTCCATTTTCTTGCACGATACATATTTTGGTCAGTAAAAATTCATTATATTCTCCCGAAGGTTTTGACTCCCGTATCACGCAAACCTCCTTTGTTCTTGTTTCGAGCTGTTTTCTGTTAGGGTTTTCTAGGCTAGGCATCATGTCGTCTCCCTCCTCCAACAATGGTGACAACGATGCTTGGCTAATGAAGATAGATCTGAAGAGGGAAGAACTCACGAGGGTCAACAAGGATGAAAGGATCAAGAAGGCCATGGAGGATCAAGCTCCGGCAGCAAAAGACATCCTTCAACTTGATCATAACCTTCTTACCACAACTGAGATCGAAGCTTTTAAGATGATTGAGTTAGCTCGTATATAAAACAAGTATCTCACACAAGAAAATATTTTGTTGAAGGAGCATATTGTCGCACTCAAGGGCATTATTCGCAAGTTGGAGGACCTCTTACGCTCGATGTGCGATTATCCATCACCACCACCGTATCCTCCAACAAAGAAGAATTAAGTATCTAGGTATGGGCACTCCCCTTGGCAACTGCCAAGCTTGGGGGAGGTGCCCCGGTATCGTATCACAATCACAACTCCTATCTTTACCCTTTTTCTTAGTTCGATCCTATTAGTAGTATCTTGATCTAGTAGAATAAAGTTTATGGCATGATCTAGTTTTGAGCTTTGCTTTGTGATCCCTCTATGTAATCGAGTCCGTGAGTTATATATAATAAAGATTAGTGTTGAGTCAAGGGCTTGATTATTTTGCCATGATCTTGGGTGAATAAAAGAAAAGAATAAAAAGAAACAAAAACAAAAAGTTCATATTGATCTTATTGAGAGTAATGACTTCACATAGAAAGAGTATGCTGATTAAAAGTTGTTGGGAGTTAGCAGACATAGCTTTGGTCATTGTTGCAATTAATAGGAAGTAATAAGGAAAGAGAGGTTTTCACATATAGATATATTGTCATTGACATCTTTTATGATTGGGAACACTCATTAAAATATGACATGCTAAAGAGTTGATGTTGGACAAGGAAGACAACGTAATGAGTTATGTCTTTCTTATATCTGAGATAAAGTATGTTGTCATGGTTCCTCTAACTTGTTGAGCTTGCCTTTCCCCCTCATGCTAGCCAAATTCTCAGCACCAAGTAGAAATACTACTTGTGCTTCCAAAATCCCTAAACCAGTTTTGCCATGAGAGTCCACCATATCTACCTATGGATTGAGTAAGATCCTTCAAGTAAGTTGTCATCAGTGCAAAGCAATAAAAATTGCTCTAAATATGTATGACTGATTGCTGTGGGAGAAATAAGCTTTATACGCTCTTGTGATGTGGAAGTAATAAAAGCGACAGACTGCATAATAAAGGTTCATATCACAAGGGGCAATATAAAGTGACGTTATTTCGCATTGAGATTTTATATATCCAACCATAAAAGCGCATGGCAACCTCTGCTTCCCTCCGCGAAGGGCCTATCCTTTATTATTATTTATTATTTTCTACCTTATGCAAGAGTCACGGTGATCTTCACCTTTCCTTTCTCATTTTATCCTTTGGCAAGCTCAGCACATTGGAAAGAACATGATATATATATATATATCTAATTGGATGTAGGGGAGCATGAACCATTATTGTTGACATTACCCTTGAGGTAAAAGGTTGTGGGGCAAAACTATAAGCCCCTATCTTTCTCTGTGTCCGATTAAAACTCTGTAACCACAAGTATTGCGTGAGTGTTAGCAATTATGGAGGACTAAATGATAGTTGAGTATGTGGACTTGCTTTTTAGCTCTGACATAGACTCTTTCTGATGTTATGATAAATTGCAATTGCTTCAATGACTGAGATTATAGTTTGTTGGAGCCCAATAAGGTTTATGATTTATACTTTTGCATTGTGAATAGATCATCACTCGAACATAAGTAATCATATGACAAAATCTATATAAGTTGCTGTTATGAGAATAATGATGATGCCTTCATGTCCGTATTTTATTTTTATCGATGCCTCTACCTCTAAACATGAGGACATATTTATTGTTATCGGCTTTTCGCTTGACGACAAGCGAGGTCTAAGCTTGGGGGAGTTGATAAGTCCATTTTGCATCATGCTTTTATATCGATATTTATTGCACTATGGACTGTTATTTCACTTTATGTCACAATACTTATGGCTATTCTCTCTTATTTTACAAGGTTTACATAAAGAGGGAGAATGCCGGCAGCTGGAATTCTGGTCTGGATAAGGAGCAAATATTAGAGACCTATTATGCGCAACTCCAAAAGTCCTGAAACTCCACGGAACGTCTTAAAAGAAATAAAGAAAAATCCACGCCAAAGATGAAGGCCAGGGGGCCCACACCCTACTCACGAGGGTGGGGGGCGCGCCCCCCCTAGGGCGCGCCCCCTACCTCGTGGGCCCCCTGGTGGCTCTCTGATGCCCATCTTCTCCTATATGAGGTCTTTCGATGAGAAAAAAATAAGGAGGAACTTTTCGGGACAAGACTCCGTCGCCATGAGGCGGAACCTTGGCGGATCCAATCTAGAGCTCCGGCAGAGCTGTTCTGCCGGGGATACTTCCCTACCGGAGAGGGAAATCATCACCCTCGTCATCACCAACGCTCCTCTCATCAGGAGAGGGAAATCTCCATCAACATCTTCACTAGCACCATCTCATCTCCAAACCCTAGTTCATCTCTTGTATCCAATTCTTGTCTCAAAGTCCGGGATTGGTGCTAGTAGGTTGCTAGTAGTGTTGATTACTCCTTGTAGTTGATGCTAGTTGGTTTAATTGGTGGAAGATCATATGTTCAGATCCTATATGCATATTATTACCCCTCTGATTATGAACATGAATATGCTTTGTGAGTAATTACGTTCATTCCTGAGGACACGGGAGAAGTCTTGCTATGAGTAGTCATGTGAATTTGGTATTCATTTGATATTTTGATAAGATGTATGTTGTCTAGCCTCTAGTGGTGTTATGTGAATGTTGACTACATAACACTTCACCATTATTTGGGCCTAGAGGAAGGCATTGGGAAGTAATAAGTAGATGAGGGGTTGCTAGAGTGACAGAAGCTTAAACCCTAGTTTATGCGTTGCTTCATAAGGGGCTGATTTGGACCCATATGTTTCATGCTATGGTTAGGTTTACCTTAATACTTCTGTTGTAGTTGCGGATGCTTGCAATAGAGGTTAGTCATAAGTGGGATGCTTGTTCAAGTAAGAACAGCACCCAAGCACCGGTCCACCCACATATCAAATTATCAAAGTATCGAACGCGAATCATATGAACGTGATGAAAACTAGCTTGACGATATTCCCATGTGTCCTCGGGAGCGCTTTTCCTTTTATAACAGTTTGTTCCAGGTTGTCCTTTGCTACAAAAGGATTGGGCCACCTTGCTGCACTTTATTTACTTTTGCCACTTGTTGCTCGTTACAATTTATTCTATCACAAAACTATCTGTTACCACTTATTTCAGTACTTGCAGAGAATACCTTGCTGAAAACCGCTTATCATTTCCTTCTGCTCCTCGTTGGGTTCGACACTCTTACTTATCGAAAGGACTACGATAGATCCCCTATACTTGTGGGTCATCACGTGTCTCCTTGTTTCTCTTTCAGACTCGTATCTCTTACGCCAGGCAGAACTTTAGGGAAGATAGTGAGCCAAACCATCTTGAGGACAGCGAGATGACCCCATGGTCCCGTCTTGATGAAGACAGTGAGTTGAAGCTACTCACCAGCAGGTGTGAGACAACCTCTATGCAGTCGCTGCCTCAATCAGTTCGACTTCTTCAATCTCGACTTAAAGCGGAAAGGCTTGCTTTAGCTCAGCTCCGACTTGAAGTCAAAGATGCAATGAAGATGTCAGAGGACTACCATGCGCACCATCATGCCTTAAATCTAGTGTTGATGCATCTATCGTTGACACAACTGAGGTCTACTCAGCTTCTTCACTGTTTGGGGGGGGGCGACCTGGCCAGGCCTAGTGCCTTCTGAAGTGCTCTCAATTTTGTATATTCTTTTGTCGGTGCATTTATTTGCACTGGTGGCGAACTTTGATGCCCAGTGGATGTAATATGTGTGATAGCCGTGATAGCCTAGTGTAAGTTGCTTGCTTATTTATTTCCTTGTTGTCTTGTTTATTTGTTTGCTTATAGTCATTGCAGTTCTTTTTCCGCGGTTTGCTAGTGGCTGCAATAACCTATTTTTTAAAACTAGGCCACAATAACCATGGGCTAATATTTACTGTAGTGACACTGGGCCTCCTACGGGCCGTAGAAACAGTGGGCCTTCTACGGGCCATAGAAACAGTGGGCCTTCTACGGGCCGTAGAAACAATGGGCCTTCTACGGGCCGTATCATCAATGGGCCTTATACGGGCAGTATGATCGATGGCCAAACATGGGCCAATAACAGGACACATTATGGCCGTAAACGGGCTAGAGTTGGAATCGTCCGTTCATGGGCCGACCATAACGGGCCATCGTTAATAGGCCGTATTTGATGACGCTATGAAAATGGCCCAACGTATTAACGAACCACAAACGGGCCGACTGTAACCACAGGCTGAATTTGCCCACAAGCAAAAATGACAGTAACGGGCCGTAAGTAAACGAATGCTGGAAATGAGCCCAAGAATAAATGGGCTCTGAGAAGGCCGAAAGATAACATGGGCTGGAAACGGCCCAACGGAATAATGGGCCGTTAATGGGTATAAAGTGATACATTGTTCATTACGGGCCAGTTTCACCATGGGCCGTTAATGGGTGTAAAGTGATACACTGTTCATTACGGGCCAGTTTCACCACGGGCTGTTAGTAGGCCAAGAGTTACATAGGGCCTCATATGGGCCGAAAGCCGTCATGGGCCATACATGGGCCATAAGTGAAAACGGGTTGGAATCATATTGGATGGCCTAGATGACGCTACTGGGCCTAATTCGGATAGGGCGTAATGGGACTTGGGTTAGCGGGCTATAAATGGGCTATATTCGAACAGGCTGTTAACATGCTTTCCATGGGCCGGCATGCCAGCTTTTGACCAAGTCAAACGGGCCGGCCTTTTCACAGGAATGGGCCTCTGTTGGGCCGTGCCACGTGTCGACGTATCATAGGCGCCTTCCGTCCAATGAGTGGTTGACATCTGTCCCAACGATGAGCCGACATGTGTTTCCTCCAGCCAATGATGATTTTACACGTGGAAAATCCCCATTGGTCGGGGTTGTTAACGGGTTATCGGATCCAAAACCCGACGTGATAGCTTAATGGAGTTCCGTTACGGTGGATGCCACGTGTCGGTCACCCTTGACGAAAGCACTTCTGTGACGCGCGATTTATCATCATGGAAGTGGACACTTCCGTGATGACAATTTTGGTAATGTCATGGAACACTTCTATGACAACACGGGTACGACTATCTTGATTCTCTCATAAATTTGTCATGGATGTACATGCATGACAAAAAAGCGACCTACTGTGACAAACACGTATCATCACGGAAGTGTATTTTTTTGTAGTGGGAGTTGGCGTCGGAGAGGCAACAGGGGGCCCACGAGGTAGGGGGGGCGCGCCCTAGGGGGGCAGGCGCGCCCCCCACCCTCGTGGAAAGGTGGTGGCCCCCCTGGCCTTCATCTTTGGCAGGTATTTTTCTTATTTTCTGAAAAGTGTCTCTGTGAAGTTTCAGGTCATTACGAGAACGTTTGCTCCTGCACATAAATAACACCATGGTAATTCTGCTGAAAACAGCGTCAATCCAGGTTAGTTCCATTCAAATCATGCAAGTTAGAGTCCAAAACAAGGGAAAAAGTGTTTGGAAAAGTAGATACGTTGGAGACGTATCAACTCCCCCAAGCTTAAACCTTTGCTTGTCCTCAAGCAATTCAGTTGACAAACTGAAAGTGATAAAAAATCTTTTACAAACTCTGTTTGCTCTTGTTGTTGTGAATATGTAAAGCCAGCATTCAAGTTTTTAGCAAAGATTATAACTAACCACATTTGCAATAATGCATAGGTCTCAAGTTTATTCATATCAATTGCATAATCAACTAGCGAGCCATAATAATAAAACTCGGATGACAACACTTTCTCAAAACAATCACAATATGATATAACAGGATGGTATCTCGCTAGCCCTTTCTGAGACCGAAAACATAAATGCAGAGCACCTTTAAAGACCAAGGACTGACTAGACATTGTAATTCATGGTAAAAGAGATCCAGTCAAGTCACACTCAATGTAAACTAACAGTAATGAATGCAAATGACAGCGGTGCTCTCCAACTGGTGCTTTCTAATAAGAGGATGATGACTCAGCATAAAAGTAAATAGATAGGCCCTTCGCAGAGGGAAGCAGGGATTTGTAGAGGTGCCAGAGCTCGGTTTTGAAACAGACATGAATAATATTTTTAGCGGTATACTTTCATTGTCAACACAACAACCAAGAGATGGCGATATCTTCCATGCTACACACATTATAGGCGGTTCGCAAACAGAATGGTAAAGTTTATACTCCCCCTTCCACCACAAGCATCAATCCATGGCTTGCTCGAGACAACGAGTGCCTCCAACTAACAAGAATCCCAGGGGGGAGTTTTGTTTGCAATTATTTTGATTTAGTTTGCATAAAGCATGGGACTGGGCATCCCGGTGACCATCCATTTATCTCGCGAGTGAGGAGCGGAGTCCACTCCTCTTGAGAATAACCCGCGTAACATGGAAGATACAGACAGCCCTAGTTGATACATGAGCTATTCGAGCATACAAAACATGATATTTATTTGAAGGTTTAGAGTTTGGCACATACAAATTTACTTGGAACGGCAGGTAGATACCGTATATAGGTAGGTATAGTGGACTCATGTGGAATAATTTTGGGGTTTAAGGGATTGGATGCACAAGCAGTATTCCCGCTTAGTACAGGTGAAGGCTAGCAAAAGACTGGAAAGCGACCAGCTAGAGAGCGACAACAGTCATGAACATGCATTAAAATTAATCAACACCGAATGCAAGCATGAGTAGGATATAATCCACCATGAACATAAATATCATGAAGGCTATGTTGATTTTGTTTCAACTACATGTGTGAACATGTGCCAAGTCAAGTCACTTAAATCATTCAGAGGAGGATACCACCCTATCATACCACATCATAACTATGTCAATAGCATGTTGGCACTCATGGTAAACCATTATAACTCATAGCTAATCAAGCATGGCATAAGAAACTATGATCTCTAGTTGTCATTGCAAACATGTTTATTCATAATAGGCTGAATCAGGAACGATGAACTAATCATATTTACAAAAACAAAAGAGGTCGAGTTCATACCAGCTTTTTTTCATCTCAGCTAGTCCATCATATATCATCATAATTGCCCTTCACTTGCACAACCGAACAATGTGAATAATAATAATAGTGCACGTGCATTGGACTAAGATGGAATCTGCAAGCATTCAATAAAAAGGAGAAGACAAGGCAATACATGCTCTTTTGTCAGATCAACAATAATGCATATAAGAGCCACTTCAACAATTTAATCATGGTCTTCTCCTATCGACCCCCAAAGAAAAGAAAAGAAATAAAACTATTTACACGGGAAAGCTCCCAACAAGCAAAAGAAGAACAGGAAATCTTTTTGGGTTTTCTTTTTAATTACCACTGCAAGCATGGTAAGTAAACTAATTAAAAGCTACAACTAATTTTTTTGGTTTTTCTTAAGGTTTATTAAACACACAAGGAGAAAGCATAAAAAGGAAAAAAAACTAGCATGGATGATACAATGAAAAGTATGAGCATCGACTTCTAGCAATAAGTGTGTGAGCATAAATGTAATGTCGGTGAGAAATACGTACTCCCCCAAGCTTAGTCTTTTGGCCTAAGTTGGTCTATGGCCACAACTGGCCTGGCGGATATCCATAATAGTAGCTGGGGTCGTACTGTGATGCAGCAGCTATCGCCTGCTGAGCTGCAACGTGGCGATGAGCGGCCTCCTCTCTCCTCTCGTACTCATCTGCCTCCTCTCTGGTAATAGTATATCCTCCTCTTGCCTGATAATCAAAGAAATCAGGACTAAGGAGAGTAATACGGACAACACGGCGTCTGTCAAAGATTAGTCGATACTGGAGAGGTGATTCGTTCCTCTCGACAAACTGGTGGTGAACCATAGCATTAAAATCTAGATAGGCAGGAGGTAATTCAAATCATCTTCATGTACATCTATACCAAGAAAATTAGCTACGCGGGTTGCATAAATTCCACCAAAGAAATCTCCATTAAATCTATTAAGATTCAACCTACGTGCAACAATGGCTCCCAAATTATAAGATTTGTCTCCTATCACAGCACTCCTAAGAATACTGAGGTCAGGAACACACATGTGACATGCCTCATCTTTACCATTTATGCATCTACCTATGAAGAGAGCAAAATAATGTATAGCAGGAAAGTGAATGCTCCCTATGGTAGCTTGTGTAATATCTCTAGATTCTCCCATAGTTATATTAGCAAGAAAATCTCTAAATTCAGATTTGTGAGGATCCCTTATACTACCCCATTGTGGAAGTTTGCAAGCAGTGGTAAAATCCTCTAAGTCCATGGTATAGGATTTATCATAAAGATCAAATAGGACAGTTGGAGAATTACATGAAGTTGAAAATTCAAACCTCCTCATAAAGGAACTAGTGAGATTATGATACTGACTGCATTTATCTTCCTCGAAGCTCACAAGATCAGCGTTATGCAAATATGCGTTGAGTTCTTCTTTTATTCCCGCTCGATCCATAAAATTTTCAGAAGGCCACTCACAAGGACGCACTGGAGCGTCTCTTGGTGGCTCTTCGTCAGCATCACGCATTGCAAGCCTGGGTCCTTGCTTCCTTGAAGAACCACCTTGGAACATTTTCCTAAGCATTTTTCTTCCTCTGAAAAATTCTGAATTTTTTTAGTAACTTCAAAATAAAAGTAAACCAAACTCAATAATATTGATAGCAACTACTCCTACAAGTGCCTAGGGCCTATATGATGCATCAAAAGTACTTTTGACCATATAAATTTGACATGCAAGCTCAAGAACAGGGTCACCTAAGAAGCAAAAATTTGCAATGAATAAAGCACTAGAACAAACACTAATCGGACCAATGGAGGAGTCACATACCAAGGAACAATCTCCCCAAGCAGTTTTGTGAGAGGTGCTTTGAGCAAGGAGATTGAAAATGGCAGCAAAACGAGCTTGAACTCGGGTTTGAGCTTGTTATTCGTGTTTGAGGGAGGAAGAAGGAGTGTATGGGTGAAAGGATAAGTGGAAGAGGGCCACCGTGGGCCCACGAGGCAGGGGCGCGCCCTAGAGGGGTGGCGCGCCCTCCACCCTCATGGGCAGGTGGTTGACCCGCCTGGTGTGTTCTCAGTTCCATAAATCCTCAAATATTCTAGAAAAATCATATTTAATTTTCAGGGCATTTGGAGAACTTTTATTTTCGGGGTATTTTTATATTGCACGGATAATCAGATAATAGACAAACAAATATTTATTTTTATTTTATTTAACATAAATAACCGAAAGTAAAAGTGGGGTACAGAAGGTTGTGCCTTCTAGTTTCATCCATCTCATGGTCATCAAAAGGAATCCACTAACAAGGTTGATCAAGTCTTGTTAACGAACTCATTCCGAATAACATGGAACCGGAGAAATTTCGAATAACACTATGTTACCTCGACGGGGATATGCACATCCCCAATAATAAGAATATCATATTTCTTCTTGACAGTAGGAAGAGGAAATTCAAAACCTCCAAATATAATCGATGGAATTTTTCCAATAGAGTTGATACTATGAAGTTGAGGTTGTTTCCTCGGAAAGTGTACCATATGCTCATTACCATTAACATGAAAAGTGACATTGCCTTTAGTGCAATCAATAACAGCCCCTGCAGTATTCAAAAAGGGTTTTCCAAGAATAATAGACATACTATCATCCTCGGGAATATCAAGAATAACAAAGTCCGTTAAAATAGTAACGTTTGCAACTACAACAGGCACGTCCTCACAAATACTGACAGGTATAGCAGTTGATTTATCAGCCATTTGCAAAGATATTTGAGTAGGTTTCAACTTATTCAAATCAAGTCTACGATATAAAGAGAGAGGCATAACACTAACACCGGCTCCAAGATCACATACAGCAGTTTTAACATAGTTTCTTTTAATGGAGCATGGTATAGTTGGTACACCGGGATCTCCAAGTTTCTTTGGTATTCCACCCTTAAAAGTATAATTAGCAAGCATGGTGGAAATTTCACCTTCCGGTATCTTTCTTTTATTTGTAATAATGTCTTTCATGTACTTAGCATAAGGATTGGTTTTGAGCATATCAGTTAATCGCATACGCAAAAAGATAGGTCTAATCATTTCAGCAAAGCGCTCAAAATCCTTATCATCCTTTTTCTTGGATGGTTTGGGAGGAAACGACATGGGTTTCTGAACCCAAGGTTCTCTTTCTTTACCATGTTTCCTAGCAACAAAATCATTCTTATCATAACATTGATTCTTTGATTGTGGGCTATCAGGATCAACAGTAGGTTCAATTTCTTTATCATTCTCATTACTAGGTTGAGCATCATCATGGACATTATTATTAGCATTACCACTAGTTTCAGGTTCATTACCAGGTTGTGTTTCAGCATCAGAAATAGAAATATCATTTGGATTCTCAGGTGTATCAACAATAGGATCACTAGAAGCATGCAAAGTCCTATCATTTTTCTTTTTCTTCTTTTTAGAAGAACTAGGTACATCTATATTATTTCTCTGAGAATCTTGCTCAATTATCTTAGGGTGGCCTTCGGGATACAAAGTTTCCTAAGTCATTCTACCAGTTCTAGTAGCCACTCTAACAGCATAATCATTATCTTTACTATTCAATTCATTGAGCAAATCATTTTGAGCTTTAAGTACTTGTTCCACTTGAGTGGTAACCATAGAAGCATGTTTACTAATAAGTTTAAGTTCACCTTTGACATTAGCCATATAATCACCCAAGTGTCCAAGCATATTTGAATTGTATTTTAATTGTCTACCAAAATAAGCATTAAAGTCTTCTTGCTTAGCCATAAATTTATCAAACTCATCTAAGCATGGGCTAGCAATCTTAGTAACTGGGATTACAGCTTTATCATATCTATAGAGAGAATTTACCTTTACTACCTGTGTCGGGTTATCAAGACCATGAGTTTCTTCAATAGGTAATGGATTAAGATTATATGTTTCTTCAGCAGGCGGTAAGTTAAGACCATGTATTTCTTCAATAGGAGGTAAATTCATAACATCTTCATCTTTAATACCCTTTTTTTTCATAGATTTCTTTGCCTCTTGCATATCTTCAAGACTGAGAAATAGAATACCCCTCTTCTTCGGAGTTGGTTTAGGAATAGGCTCAGGAATTGGCTCCGGAGGTGTCCAATTATTTTCATTTGTCAACATATTATTCAATAGAATTTCAGCTTCATCCGGTGTTCTTTCCCTGAAAACAAAACCAGCACAACTATCCAGGTAATCTCTGGAGGCATCGGTTATCAAGTATTTCATTTTCCTTAAGAGGATGATCAGGCAAAGCATTAAGTAATTGGAGAAGCCTCCCCCAAACTTGTGGGAGACTCTCTGAAAGTGCTAGTGATCGACTAGAGGGGGGGTGAATAGGCGATTTTTAAGAAAGTCTTCAACACATGGAAGTTTCAAAGACAAACGATAGAAGTAAACCTATTACCACGCAGCGGAAGGTAGACTACACTAGGCAACCTTAGTCAAGTAACCAAAGAAGTGAAAGCACAATGACTAATAGCAGCTAGGCAGTAAGGATCAGGTAGGAAGATATTGTGAAGCCAATCAGAACAAGTAGTCACTCAGTGAAGACAAAAGATAATGCAATCATGCAATGACTTCACAAGGACCAACAGTAAGTAAAGGGAAGGGAAGCATGAAACCAGTGACTCATTGAAGACAATGATTTGTTGGACCAGTTCTAGTTGCTGTGACAACTGTACGTCTGGTTAGGGCGGCTAGGTATTTAAACCTGAGGACACACAGTCCCGGACACCCAGTCCTGAACACGCAGCTCAGAACCCTTAGTCCTCACCGTATTCCCCTTGAGCTAAGGTCACGCAGACCTCGCCCAATCACTCTGGTAAGTCTTCAAGGTAGACTCCCAAACCTTCATAGACTTCGTTCACCGGTGATCCACAATGACTCTTGGATGCTCAGAACGCGCCTAACCGGCTGGAGGATTCACAGTCCTCAAGTGTAATAAGTCTTTAGATCACACTGACAGGATGACTTAAGTGATGCCTAACACTCTTTGGCTCTGGGTGGTTAGGACTTTATCCTCGCAAGGAATTCTCTCTCAAAGGCTTCAAGGTGGGTTGCTCTCAAACGACAACGGCCATACTTTAACTCTGAGCAGCCAACCGTTTATGGTTGTAGGGGGTGGGCTATTTATAGCCACTAGGCAACCCGACCTGATTTGTCCGAAATGACCCTGGGTCACTAAGGAACTGACACGTGTTCCAACGGTCAGATTTCAAACACACACGGCAACTTTACTTGGGCTACAAGCAAAGCTGACTTGTCCAACTCTGGACAAGACAAGATTCGCTCTCATAGTCTTCACTCGAAGACATAGGATTTTGGTTAAGCATCACTTCAGTCATTCTGACTGGTTCTCTTGGACCCCACTTAACAGTACGGTGGTTCCTATGACTCAACAAAGAAGAAAAAGAACTACGAAAGATTTAAGTCTTCGAGCTCCATAGTCTTCATGCAATGTCTTCTCTTGTCATAGTCTTCAATGTGAATGTTTTCACATACCACCTTTGACTTCAATGTCTTCATACATTTTTAGGGGTCATCTCTGGTAGGAAAACCGAATCAATGAGGGACTTCTACCTGTGTTATCCTACAATTCTCACAAACCCATTAGTCCCTCAACTAGGTTTGTCGTCAATACTCCAAAACCAACTAGGGGTGGCACTAGATGCACTTACAATCTCCCCCTTTTTGGTGATTGATGACAAACTAGTTGAAGTTTTCAACGGGGAATATATCATGTGAGATTGTAAAGGATAAGGAATTGTCTTCATAAGTTACAAGGGCTCCCCCTGAAGATGTGCATATAAGTAATTTGCTTTAGGAATGCAAATGCACATTGCAGGTTGTACTTGTGGAGATCCTCTTCAACTTATGATGACAATTCATCATGCATGAAAAGTATGTGAAGATAATGACATGCATAATGAAAAATGGACGTCTGCAAAATGATCTAAGTGCGGAATTTATCGTCGCACATGCGGAATTTACCATCGCATCACAAAATAGCAAATAAGTAGCAGACGAACATTGAGTTTAAGTGTTACAACTCAAAGAACCAAATGTATCAAAACGAGAGTTGTAAACACTAGGCAAAACATAAAGTAACCGCCCATATGGACCCGCTTGAAGACTATCAAGCTCATATGCTTCTCCCCCTTTTGTCAGTAAGGACCAAAAAGGTTTGAAGACATAGAGCACCTACTCGTTCCCATGAGGAGTAGGTGAAGTAGCAAGGTCGTCGGTGTTGTTAGGCGGTGTAGACGAGCTCGGGCAGTGTTGATGCGTGCTGAAGAAGGGGGCGGTGAAGTAGCATCGTCTTCATCCTCGATCACTCTGGCATTCACAGTTGCCGCAGAGGAAGTGAACTCAGAGTCTTCAAGAGAGGGAGTTCGTCGCAGCATAGCCCTTCGGGGAGGTGTGGAGTCAAACTTGAAACGTTCAGAGAAGCCATCCTCATGAAGATCATCTCTAGAGCACATAAGCGTCAGCCCTTTCCATGTACGCCGACAGGTTTCATGGGCAACAAAGGCATTCTTGGTGGCAAGATTGCGAATGCGGTTAACATCCACCAAGAGGCTTTGCATTTGGTGCTTCAGCCAGTCATGATGCCTATCCTGTTTCTGATGAAGAGCAACCAGAAGCTCTCGGTCATTAAGAACACGAGACCTCTTCTTGGGTCGTTGGGCAATAGTGCTTTCAGTGGCTTCAGTAAGGGCATGATGAGGTGCACATGTAGTACTAGCCAGAGGATAAACACGAGTGACTGCTTCAACTCCTTCAATGTTCTGAGTGAAACTTTGATGCTCCGCATTCTAAAGACTAAGAGGTTCCTTGGCAGGCTCTGGATAAATGGCTTCAACAGACATGTCCACATCAGGCAGAAAGATCCGATGATTGCGAGCAGATGGCTGATATGAGATAGCTGAGTGGAGTTTAATCAGCCTCATTATCCATGGAGCGTAGAACTTCAAGCCAAAAAGATTAGATCCTGATGCAGCAAGTTGGCGGATGAAGAAGTCTTGTGCATTGAAGCATTTGCCATGAAGAATATAGAAGACCAAAGTCTTCATTGCACCTTCCAGCTTTGCATGTGGAGAATGTCCTTTGATGGGCCAGAGAGTTCACCTTATACTGTGATAGATAGTCCTTGACAGATACTCAAGGTCTTCAACAAAGAACTCCTTAGGATATGCAGCGCCTTGTGGCAAAGGCTTCATCATACTGAGCATCTGACTCATGTTCGGTTCAGGCTTCTAAAAGATGCTCTCCATAGCTTCACTATGAAGTTGACATCCAGGTTCATAGAGATCTCCAGGAGTGGGCAGACCAGTGAGCTCAATGATATAAAAGGCTTTGGCTTCGTGATGAACATTTCCTGTCATCCACTCAAGGACCCAAGTCTTCGGATCTCTGTTGTAACCACGTATGTGAAGAGTGGCATAAAATTGGAGCAGCAACTCTTCGTTCCAGTGCTCTTGGTCGGTGATGAAAGGCAACAATCCAACCTCTTTGAAGCAATCCAGAGCTTCTTCCAAGCAGGGCAGACCAGCTATTGCTTCGGTGTCAAGACGCATATGTGGGAAGATGCGACCTTGATTGTACAGAATGCAGGAGTAATAGCTTCACTGCGGATAGCTCCGGAACCGATCAAAAGATATTCATTCCCTTGAGTAGGGGTTCTTGGAGCTATTGAAGAAGGTGTTGTCTGCTTTGAAGCCGTTGACATTGAAGGATCCAGGTGCTGATGCAGGACCTGGAAACCTGGGCAACCTTGGCATTGGCTTCTGTACCTGAGGCCTATGCTCAATATGATAGTCAAACTGAGGACCAGCAGCAGGCGCAGGAACAGGAGCAGTAGCATCATTGGCTTCGCTGACTTCTGGTTCATGGGTTGGTGTAGGCTCCACATGTGCTTCAGCCATGACAACTTCAGTGGCTTCATTTGTGTTGGTGGTGGCAGCCTCAAGATTTTCTACCTCCACTTGATGAGCTGGAGGGTCGGGCACAGACACGTTCTCCTCGAGAACAACTTCTTCAGTAGTCGGGGGAGTAGGGACACGTTCTTCTTCTTGGGTGTCATCGGCTGATGCAGCCGAAATGTCTTCAGCAGTTTTAGCCTTAGACTCCGAGACTTGAGACCTTGGTCCTTTGCGAAGCCTGCGTAACGCTGGCGACGCCTTTGGAGATGGAGTTGGCTGGGCCTCAAAGTCATCTTCTTCTTCTTGCTGGGGTGGTGTGACTTGTTGTTGTGGGTGATCAGCCCATGATGCATCCTAAGCAATTGGCGTCAGAGGACGACCAATGCTGATCAGTTCGCTGTGCGTAAGCACAGGCGATGATACCTGTTGGTGCTTGATCTGAGGAAGAACTACATCATCTTCAACATTGTCATGGTGACCAATGTCTTCAGCAGCGGTGGGATCAACTGCTGGAATGTCTTCAGCTGTATGAGCCTCTGTGGAAGCAGGCTCATGGACAATCAGTTGGCGCTCTTGGTGTGTAGATGCAGGGCGAACCATTGAGATAGGTTCAACAACCAGGGGCTCTGTGGGAGCAGCCCGTTCCTTCTTGGTCTTCCGCTTCTTCTTGGAGGGAACAGCATCAGAGGCTTCGGAATGTTTCCTCTTTCTGGCTTCAGCCTCAGCAGTCCTCGTCTTCTTCAGTTCTGAAGCGGTTGACCTGGCCTTTGGTTTCAAGCCAGCCATGCTGGCTGGGAAGACAATGGGATGTGCTTCCTGCCTTGGTGCATCGGGTGCAGCCACACCTGGCTTCTTCTTCTGCTTAGCAGCCATCCCGGGGTCGATGCCAGGACGACCAAGGGCCTTGCGCTTCTCAGCCTCATTGTAGGCTTGCACACTCTTGTCAGCCAGGTTCTTCATGCGCTCACGAGAACCTTGAGCTTCTTCACGCTTCTTGAGAAAGGCTTCTTTGAGCTCGTGCAGCATGAGTTCTTGACCTCTTGCACGTTGAGCTTGGCCATATGCTTCTTGAACTGAGCTTTCTCAAAATCAATCTTTTGCTTCAGTTCGACGATGCGCTGAGCTAGAGCTAGGTCTGAAGCAATGGCGCCATGGAAGGCGACACTGAGGCCAATGGGAAGTTGCAAGTCTTCAAAGCTGAGGTTGGGCGTGTCAAACCATTCATCGATGAAGTCGTGGATGATTGCCATGTCAAAGAGAGGCAAATTGTTGAAGATTTCTGCTTCTTCTTTGCTCTTGATGAGTTGCTCAAGAGCGTCATCTGCAAGATCTTCATCATTGGACAGATCAATGGCATCGTTGCGCAAAATAGCAGCTGTCCCTTGAACCACGATATGAGTGATGAGACCTTCCAGGTTGTAGAAGGGCCCAACAAGATTGGGTTCAGCTTCGCGGGTGCCATCGGCACGGGGAGCAGAGGGACCAGGGTTGAAGTCTAGTCCCAATGACTTCTTGTTCTGCTTCGCCAAATTCTGGGCAAACTGGAAGTTGCGCTTGAACAGATTGTCGTCACGACACCATAGCAGTGACGATGGGTCAGCATCTGCAGGCTGTGGTCCACAGACCATGCAGGGATAGAAGCCTTGTTCAATGGCTTCATCTCTGGACCTGGGTTGAAGATTTCTGTATAGGATGTCTCCCCATGGTCGCTTGATGGCATTCTTCTCAGCATATTCCTTTGTCACAAACCTGTACTTGAACCACTGTTCTGCCCAATATCGTTGAATCCATTGGATTCGTGTCTTGCGCTGATTGTAATCCTCTTCAGGATCTGTCTTGTACAACTTTGAGAGGTCATCGGGCAGATCTCTTGATGTTTCTCCTCGACGCTTTTGCCACCCTTCCTTGCTGATTTCTCTGCAGCCATGAACTTTAAACTGAATGGCTTCAATACGTTCAAAGGCTTCAAAGGCTTTCGCTTGCTGGACAAACAGGAACTGGCTTCGGGAGAATTTATATGATGCTGTAAGAATTCTGCAAATGAATGCAGACTATGAGAACCAAGGGATTCTCCCACGGACATGTACCTGTGACAGCATTAAGGTGCGAGGGAAGGGGAAGAGGTCATATGCATTCTCAGAAGATTTTGAAGATAAATCAGTTTAGAAGACATTGACCTCATCGTGCGAAGACATTCACTCATAGATAAGGAGTTGGTTCCAGATTTGTACGAATCCACAGATCAGTACAAGTGAGGAATCTAACTACTTTGTGAAGCATAAGTGAACATACTAGGCATATTATGAGATGCAGTATGAAATAGATCCAACTGGTGTGAACAGAAATTGCTTGTGGTAGAAAGTGACGAATCTATAGGATCAAAGGGGCCGTAAAAAGGAAGTTTTATTTACCACATGAAGAACTGCTAGACGGGGTGGAAGAGGAGGCCGAGCAGTTCGATCGTCCGTGCCCTAACTTGGCGACGGAGGACACCTACGGCGACGGCGGAGAAGATGATGTCCGTGGTCAGCGTGAAGACGACGTCGGAGAGGTCGCGGCAGCTAAGCGCTTCGTCGCCGGCGTCGTCGTGGGCTAGCAGTGGCGCTAGGGTTTCGTGCGAGAGTGGAAGAAAGGATAATGACTGTGGTGAGGCGTGTATTTATAGGGACGGGGACGACACAGTGTTATTACACAGGTGCCCCTGGCGATTCACATCTGAAGGACACGTGGCCATCATGCAACATATTGAAGGATGTTCCACGTTCCCACGCACGCCTGGATTGTCAGGTGGTCGTTCCCACTTCTCCAGGTTTCAGGTGAAGGAATTAGCATTGAAAGCGGACTTAATGTTTGTCTCTGTATCTTCTGCTGACAAGGACGCAGAGAAGACATTCGACAGTTTCAAGAGAATGCATATGATTTGGAGAGATAGAGTTTGAGATAGAAAGCATAGAGAGGTTAGGGTCCGATCACATTCACTTAGTTCAAAAGATTCAACAAGAAGACATAGCTATAAGTGAATGCTGTAGAGGACAGAACACTAGTATATATATATATATATATATATATATATATATATATATATATATATATATATATATATATAATCAGCATAGTGAAGATAATCATGAAGACATGTTGAGATTGAAGCCAAACCAAATGTGAAGACATAGCAAATGTAACGCCATGGGTAAAACACTTCACACAGAAGAATTTGGTGGTGGCGTTACCCACCGTATAGGAAGTATTAGACCCAGACACGGCGCACAATTATCATGGCGCTCCGAAGTCAAATTCCACATTAATGTATTCACACTTAGAATGTATGTCTTCATTGATTGAAGATATACTTCACTTCATGTGTTGCACATCTAAGTCATCAATATGCATAAGTGTTAGGATGTGTGCCTGATCATAGGACATTTGAGGATTCCAAGATATTTAGCTCACACCGTAACTTGCAAAATCTCTTCTCATCCAAGGGCTTGGTGAAGATTTCTGCCAATTGTTCTTCAGTGTTGACGTGTATGATATCAATATCTTCCTTCACAACATGATCTCTGAGAAAGTGATGACGAATTTCAATGTGCTTTGTCTTCGAGTGCTGAACTGGGTTGTTGGCAATCTTGATGGCGCTTTCGTTGTCGCAGTAGAGTGGCACTTGCTTCAGATGACTGCCATAGTCTTTGAGTGTTTGCTTCATGCACAAAAGCTGAGCGCAGCAAGATCCAGCAGCAATGTATTCAGATTCAGCAGTGGAGAGAGATACACAGTTCTGCTTCTTTGAAGACCAACATACAAGTGATCGTCCCAGAAAATGACATGTGCCTGATGTAGACTTGTGATCCACCTTGTCACCAGCATAATTAACATCCGAGAATCCAACCAGATCAAACTCTGAGCCCTTTGGATACCATAATCCTAGAGTTGGGGTGTAAGCCAAATATCGAAGAATTCGCTTCACAGTTAAGTGATGCGATTCCTTTGGTGCCGCTTGGAATCGAGCACACATGCAAACACTAAGCATAATATCTGGCCTAGATGCACATAGATAAAGTAAAGAACCAATCATGGAGCGGTATACCTTTTGATCGAACTCTTTACCATTGTCGTCGGGACCTAGATGATGTTTGGTTGGCATTGGCGTCGTGAAGCCTTTGCAGTCTTGCATACTAAACTTCTTTAGGAAATCTTTGAGATACTTCTCTTGAGATATAAAGATGATGTTGCGTTGCTGACGTATTTGAAGACCAAGGAAGAACTTCAGCTCACCCATCATGGACATCTGATATTGCTCTTGCATCATATATCCAAACTCTTCACTGTATTTCTGATTGGTGCAGCCGAAGATAATGTCATCCACATATATTTGGCACACAAACAGTTCACCATCATATGTCTCTGTAAAGAGAGTGGGGTCGAGGGAACCAGGTGTGAAGCCTTTGCTCTTCAGGAAGTGTTTGAGTGTGTCATACCAAGCCCGAGGGGCTTGTTTGAGGCCATACAGTGCCTTGTTGAGCTTGTACACCATGTCAGGATGTTTTGGATCTTCAAAACTAGGCGGTTGTGCAACATACACCTCTTCTTCAATCTTGCCATTGAGAAAGGCACTCTTCACATCCATTTGATACAGAAGAATATTATGATGATTTGCATAGGCAAGCAGTATGCGGATAGCTTTAAGTCTAGCCACAGGAGCAAATGTTTCATTGAAGTCAATCCCTTCAACTTGAGTGTATCCTTGAGCAACGAGACGAGCTTTGTTTCTGACAACTTGACCATGCTCATCTTGCTTGTTGCGATATATCCATTTGGTGCCAATTATATTGTGCTTCCGAGGATCAGGACGCTTAACCAGTTCCCATACATTATTCAGCTCAAACTGTTGAAGCTCTTCTTGCATAGCTTGAATCCATTCCGGTTCCATGAAGGCTTCTTCCACTTTCTTGGGTTCTGTTATTGAGACAAATGCGAAGTGCCCACATAAATTTGCTAGCTATGTTGCCCTTGAACGAGTGAGTGGACCTGGTGCATTGATGCTATCAATTATTCTCTCAATCTGCACTTCATTGGCAACACGAGGATGTACAGGATGAAGATTTTGCTCTTGCTGAACATTGTCATTGTTAGAGGGATTGTCTTTAGGCTGAGCATTGTCTTCAGGTTGATCAGGTGCGGAGATGATAAGTTCCTCTTCAGGTTGAGCTTCAGAAGGTATGATTTCTCCAGTTCCCATGAGTTTGATTGATTCACTGGATGGAACTTCATCTAGCACATTTGGCAGGTGCTCTCTTTGTGAGCCGTTAGTCTCATCAAACCGCACATCCACTGTTTCAAACACTTTATAATGAAAGAGATTGAAGACTCTGTAGGAGTGCGAATCCTTTCCATATCCAAGCATAAAACCCTCATGTGCTTTTGGTGCAAATTTTGAAGTGTGCTGTGGATCCTTGATCCAGCACCTGGCACCAAATACTCTGAAGTAACTGACATTTGGCTTCTTGCCAGTAAGGAGCTCATAGGATGTCTTGTTCAGAAGCTTGTGAAGATAAACACGGTTGATTGTATGGCATGCAGTATCAATGGCTTCAGGCCAGAACTTTCTTGGAGTCTTGTATTCATCAAGCATCATTCGGGCCATCTCAATAAGTGTTCTGCTCTTGCGTTCGACGACACCATTCTGTTGTGGCGTGTATGGAGCTGAGAATTCATGTGTGATGCCTAAAGTATCAAGATATGTATCCAGGCCAGTGTTCTTGAATTCAGTGCCATTGTCACTTCTGATGTGTTTTATCTTGGCGCCATAGTTGTTCATTGCTCGATTGGCGAAGCGTCTAAAGACATCCTGCACTTCAATCTTGTAGAGGATTATATGCACCCAAGTATATCTAGAATAATCATCAACAATGACAAAGCCATAGAGACAAGCAGTAGTAGTAAGAGTTGAGTAATGAGTGGGACCGAAAAGATCCATGTGGAGCAGTTCGAAGGGTCGAGTCGTTGTCATGATTGTCTTCGAGGGATGCTTGGCCCTCGTCATCTTTCATGCTTCACAGGCACCGCATAAGTGATCTTTCTTGAACTTGACGCCCTCGATGCCTATGACATGCTTCTTCTTTGCAAGGGTGTGCAGGTTCCTCATGCCAGCATGCCCTAGCCTTTGATGCCAGAGCCAGCATTCTGAAGCTTTTGCTAGAAGACATATGGCTAGCTGTGGTCCTGCTGAGAAATCTACCACGTACAAATCATCTTTCCGATACCCTTCAAACACTAGAGACTTGTCAGATTCCATTAGAACAAGGCAACGATATTTTCCAAACATCACAATCATGTTTAAATCGCAAAGCATTGAGACAGACATTAAGTTGAAACCAAGGGATTCAACAAGCATGACTTTATCCATGTGTTGATCCTTTGAGATTGCAACTCTACCTAGACCCAATACCTTACTTTTACCAGTGTCAGCAAATGTGATGTGACTTTTGTCGGATGGACGTAAGGTTGAGTCCATAAGAAGGCTTCGCTTGCCAGTCATGTGATTGGTACACCCACTATCAATAATCCATTCTGAAGCAGCTGGTGTCGTACCCTACAGTGCAGTTAGGGGGATAGGCTTCATGAAGAGAATTGTGAAGCAAAAACATTTGACGAACCAATGGATTATGAAAGCTTAGATCGAGATTTGGACTGATAGGGCGAGTAGCAAGCGATTCGGGAACAAAGTACATAATAAGACCATTTGGGCATTTGATCTTGCGCCCTACAAGATGTTTAAGGTCCCCAGCAATAGCGTCAGACGATTTTGGTTTTCTGCTGGAGACCTTTCCCTGCAAAAGAGAGTTAAGCTTTCTTAGCCACCCACATCTTCAAGGGTGGCTTTGAAGAAATGAGTCTAAGTGCAGCATCTTAGAACTTTGGCTTTGGAGCCCTAGCAAAAAGTCTTGCAGGTGGACAATAGTACTCATAAGAATAAGCAGAATAGTTCTTGGTCTTATGAACATGGCGGTTTGATGAACCGCGCTCATATTCATAGGCCTGAGTATGGCTTCCCTGCAGAACATTTGCGTTAGTGCGACTCCGGTGAGTCCTCTGTCTGTATGAAGCCTTTGGACCGTATGAAGCCTGTGGTCTGGGGCTTGTCTTCTTCACCTATGGTGTCATGATGACATTCACAGGAAGATTCTCCAAACACCTTTTCGGCACCCAGATCTTCTTCATAGGCGGTCCATTCCTGCAGTTAGTACCAATATACTTGGCAAACACTTCACCATTCTGATTCTTAAACAGTTTGTAGTTTGCATCAAAGGATTCATCAATAACAATGGGATTAGCACAAGTGAAGCCATATAGGGTGGATGGATCCGCTGAAGGTTCCTTTGCAGCAACCCATGTGGTTTTGGGGTACTGCTCAGGTTTCCAGTAAGAGCCATCGACATTCATTTTCCTTTCGAACCCAACACCCTCTTTCTTAGGGTTTTGGTTTAGGATCTGCCTTTTGAGGACATCACATAGTGTCTGATGCCCTTTGAGACTTTTGTACATCCCTGTTTCAAGCAGTGTCTTCAACCTAGCATTCTCATCAGCAATAGCAGTGGTATCCTCAGCAGAGGGGTTAGTTACCACATCAACAGGTGAAGATATTGCAATAGTAGCAGCAGTAGAACATTCAGCAACAGAAGTAGCGTTATCACGCTCAATGCATTTAAGACATGGTGGTTCAAATCCTTCCTGAGCTGAACTGATCTGCTTGGTGCGAAGTGACTCGTTTTCCTTTTGAAGATCTTCATGAGACGCTCTCAATTTCTCAAGATCTTGCTTCCTTTGAAGATAATCATAGGAAAGCCTTTCATGAGTTGTTGAGAGCGTTTCATGATGACTTTCAAGTTCCTCATACTTAACGTGAAGATTTTTTATGTCTTCAATTAAGGACTGAGATCGAGTCATTTCAACGTCTAACAGATCATCGCTTTTGTCTAACAGTTTTTGAATGTGTTCCATAGCTTTTTGTTGTTCAGTTGCAATTTTAGCAAGTGTTTTGTAGCTAGGTTTGGAATCACAATCAGATTCATCGTCACTGGATGTTTGATAGTGAGTAGTGCGTGTGTTTACCTTGGCACCACATGCCATGAAGCAGTAGGAAGGAGCGGAGTAGTCCTTATCATTTGCATCAGTGTCGGTGATGAAGTCATTGTCTTCAGTGTTGAAGATGGACTTGGCAACGTATGCTGTAGCCAGACTCGCAACGCCAGAATCGGACTCCTCCTCAGACTCCACCTCCGCCTCCTCAGAAGCAGACTCCTCCTCAGAATCCATTTCCTTGCCAACAAACGCACGTGCCTTGACAGATGAGCTCTTCTTGTGTGATGAAGACTTTGAGGAAGACTTGGAAGAAGACTTTGAGTATTTCTTCTTCTTGTCGGCAGATTCATACTCCTTGCTCTTCTTCTTCTTGTTGTTCTCATTGTCCCACTATGGACACTCAGAGATGTAGTGGCCAGGTTTCTTGCACTTGTGACATGTTCTCTTCTTGTAGTCATAAGCAGAAGCTTCATCGTTCCTTGAGCTTGATCGTGAAGACTTTCTGAACCCTTTCTTCTTGGTGAATTTTTGGAACTTCTTCACAAGCATAGCAAGCTCCTTTCCAATGTCTTCGGGATCATCAGAACTGCTGTCAGATTCTTCTTCGGATGAGGAGACAGCTTTTGCCTTCAAGGCACGAGTTCGCCCATAGCTGGGACCGTAGATGTCTCTATTCTCAGAAAGCTGAAACTCGTGTGTGTTGAGCCTCTCAAGTATGTCAGACGGATTGAGTGTCTTGAAATCAGGGTGTTCTTGAATCATCAGTGCTAGGGTGTCAAACGAACTGTCAAGTGATCTCAGGAGTGTCTTGACGACTTCATGCTTGGTGATCTCAGTGGCGCCGAGGGCTTGAAGCTCATTTGTGATGTCAGTGAGTCGATCAAGCGTGAGCTGGACATTCTCATTGTCATTTCTCTTGAAGCGGTTGAAGAGGTTGCGAAGGACACTGATTCTCTGATCTCTTTGAGTGGAGACGCCTTCGCTGACCTTGGAGAGCCAGTCCGAGACTAGCTTGGAAGTCTCCAACGCACTCACACGGCCATACTGTCCTTTGGTCAGATGGCCACAGATGATATTCTTGGCAGTAGAGTCCAGTTGAACGAACTTCTTGACATCAACAGCAGTGACACCTTCTCCAGCCTTGGGAACGCCGTTCTTGACGACATACCATAGGTCAACATCAATGGCTTCAAGATGCATGCACATCTTATTCTTCCAGTAGGGATATTCAGTTCCATCGAAGACGGGGCACGCAGCGGAGACTTTAATTATCCCTGCAGTCGACATAGCTAAAACTCCAGGTGGTTAAACCGAATCACACAGAACAAGGGAGTACCTTGCTCTGATACCAATTGAAAGTGCTAGTGATCGACTAGAGGGGGGTGAATAGGCGATTTTTAAGAAAGTCTTCAACACATGGAAGTTTCGAAGACAAACGATAGAAGTAAACCTATTACCACGCAACGGAAGGTAGACTACACTAGGCAACCTTAGTCAAGTAACCAAAGAAGTGAAAGCACAATGACTAATAGCAGCTAGGCAGTAAGGATCAGGTAGGAAGATATTGTGAAGCCAATTAGAACAAGTAGTCACTCAGTGAAGACAAAAGATAATGCAATCATGCAATGACTTCACAAGGACCAACAATAAGGGAAGGGAAGGGAAGGATGAAACCAGTGACTCATTGAAGACAATGATTTGTTGGACCAGTTCCAGTTGCTGTGACAACTGTACGTCTGGTTAGGGCGGCTAGGTATTTAAACTTGAGGACACACAGTCCCGGACACCCAGTCCTGAACACGCGGCTCAGAACCCTTAGTCCTCACCGTATTCCCCTTGAGCTAAGGTCACGCAGACCTCGCCCAATCACTCTGGTAAGTCTTCAAGGTAGACTCCCAAACCTTCACAGAATTCGTTCACCGGCGATCCACAATGACTCTTGGATGCTCAGAACGCGATGCCTAACCGGCTGGAGGATTCACAGTCCTCAAGTGTAATAAGTCTTTAGATCACACAGACATGACGACTTAAGTGATGTCTAACACTCTTTGGCTCTGGGTGGTTAGGACTTTATCCTCGCAAGGAATTCTCTCTCAAAGGCTTCGAGGTGGGTTGCTCTCAAACGACAACAGCCATACTTTAACTCTGAGCAGCCAACCGTTTATGGTTGTAGGGGGTGGGCTATTTATAGCCACTAGGCAACCCGACCTGATTTGTCCGAAATGACCCTGGGTCACTAAGGAACTGACACGTGTTCCAACGGTCAGATTTCAAACACACACGGCAACTTTACTTGGGCTACAAGCAAAGCTGACTTGTCCAACTCTGGACAAGATTCGCTCTCATAGTCTTCACTTGAAGACATAGGATTTTGGTTAAGCATCACTTCAGTCATTCTGACTGGTTCTCTTGGACCCCACTTAACAGTACGGTGGTTCCTATGACTCAACAAAGAAGAAAAAGAACTACGAAAGATTTAAGTCTTCGAGCTCCATAGTCTTCATGTAATGTCTTCTCTTGTCATAGTCTTCAATGTGAATGTTTTCACATACCACCTTTGACTTCAATGTCTTCATACATTTTTAGGGGTCATCTCTGGTAGGAAAACCGAATCAATGAGGGACTTCTACCTGTGTTATCCTGCAATTCTCACAAACACATTAGTCCCTCAACTAGGTTTGTCGTCAATACTCCAAAACCAACTAGGGGTGGCACTAGATGCACTTACACTCTCTTCTTCAATTTGCACAAAATTATATATATCCCTTAAAGTAGCTTGTTTCTTATGAGCAGGGAAATATTTAGTAGAGAAGTAATAAATCATATCCTGGGGACTACGCACACAACCAGGATCAAGAGAATTGAGCCATATCTTAGCTTCACCCTTTAATGAGTACGGAAATATTTTAAGGATATAAAAGTAGCAAGTTCTCTTGTCTTTAGTAAACAGGGCAGCTATATCAATTAATTTAGTAAGATGTGCCACAACAGTTTCAGATTCATAACCATGAAAAGGATCAGATTCAACCAAAGTAATTATATCAGGATCAATAGAGAATTCACAATCCTTATCAGTAACAAAGATAGGTGAAGTAGAAAAAGCAGGGTCAGGTTTCATTTTAGCATTTAGAGATTGCTTACTCCATTTAGCTAATAATTTTTTAAGTTCAGTTCTATTTTTGCAAGCTAAAATGGCTAAAGAAGCATCTTGATCAAAAACATAACCCTTAGGAATAGCAAGTGGTTCTTCATCATCACTTTCATCAGTATCATCAGATTCAATATTTTCAATTTCTCTAGCCCTAGCAAGTTGTTCATTGAGAAAATCACTAAGTGGCATAGTAGTATCAGGCATAGAGGTAGTTTCATCATAAGTGGCATCATCAATAACATGTATCAGAACGAATAGCAGAAGCAGGTGTAGGTGTCGCAAGCTTACTCAAAACAGAAGGTGAATCAAGTGCAGAGCTAGATGGCAGTTCCTTACCTCCCCTCGTAGTTGAGGGATAGATCTTGGTTTTTGGATCTCTCAAGTTCTTCATAATGATAAGCAGATATATATATCCCAAGTGACTCAAAGAATAGAGCTATGCTCCCCGGCAACGGCGCCAGAAAATAGTCTTGATAACCCACAACTATAGGGGATCACAATAGTTTTCGAGGGTAGAGTATTCAACCCAAATTTATTGATTCGACACAAGGGGAGCCAAAGAATATTCTCAAGTATTAGTAGCTGAGTTGTCAATTCAACCACACCTGGAAACTTAATATCTACAACAAAGTGTTTAGTAGCAAAATAATATGATAGTGGTGATAACGGTAACAAAAGGTAACGATAGTAAAAGCAACGTTTTTGGTATTTTGTAGTGATGATAGCAATAGCGACGGAAAAGTAAATAAGCGAAGAACAATATATGGAAAGCTCGTAGGCAATGGATCGGTGATGGAGAATTATGTCGGATGCAGTTCATCATGTAATAGTCATAACCTAGGGTGACACAGAACTAGCTCCAGTTCATTGATATAATGTAGGCATGTATTCCAAACATAGTCATACGTGCTTTTGGAAAAGAACTTGTATGACATCTTTTGTCCTACCCTCCCGTGGCAGTGGGGTCCTTATGGAAACTAAGGGATATTGAGGCCTCCTATTAATAGAGAACCGGAACAAAGCATTAACACATAGTGAATACATGAACTCCTCAAACTACGGTCATCACCGGTAAGTATCCCGATTATTGTCACTTCAGGGTTAATGGATCATAACACATAATAGGTGACTATAGACTTGCAAGATAGGATCAAGAACACTCATATATTGATGAAAACATAATAGGTTCAGATCTAAAATCATGGCACTCGGGCCCTAGTGACAAGCATTAAGCATAGCAAAGTCATAGCAACATCAATCTTAGAACATAGTGGACACTAGGGATCAAACCCTAACAAAACTAACTCGATTACATGATAGATCCCATCCAACCCATCACCGTCCAGCAAGCCTACGATGGAATTACTCACGCACGGTGGTGAGCATCATGAAATTGGTGATGGAGGATGGTTGATGATGACGATGGCGACGGATTCCCCTCTCCGGAGCCCCGAACGGACTCTAGATCAGCCCACCCGAGAGGTTTTAGGGCTTGGCAGCGGCTCCGTATCATAAAACACGATGATTTCTTCTCCCTGATTTTTCTCTCCCCGAAACTCAATATATGGAGGTGGAGTTGGCGAGGCAACAGGGGGCCCACGAGGTAGGGGGGCGCGCCCCACCCTCGTAGCAAGGTGGTGGCCCCCTGGCCTTCATCTTTGGCAGGTATTTTTCTTATTTTTTGAAAAGTGTCTCCGTGAAGTTTCAGGTCATTCCGAGAATGTTTGCTCCTGTACATAAATAACACCATGGTAATTCTGCTGAAAACAGTGTCAGTCCAAGTTAGTTCCATTCAAATCATGCAAGTTAGAGTCCAAAACAAGGGCAAAAGTGTTTGGAAAAGTAGATACGTTGGAGACGTATCACAAGTACAATCATATATTTCACATAAATTCCAAGCATAGCACTGCAAACGATGAATTTGATCCAGTAAAAGTTTCCCTTTTTCAGATATGCGGTGTCACACATAACAAGCATGCTCATCTAAAGGTTTACCCTCAACTAAGCTAGTTGGGGTTTCAGCCCAAGCACAAAGGGATCGAAGATGATCCAAGTAAAAAGCTTCAGTAGTGTGATAGATTTTGAGTGGTTCTTCAACCATTAGTTCAGTAGGTACCACTAATTTTTTGGTATTTTGCATCTCCTACCCATAACTAAAGATAGAAAACAAGAGCACAAAATAAAAACTACTTAGTGATAAAGCAAACAAGCACACACACGAGAATATTCACCCCACGGTATAACTCCCCGGCAACGGTGCCAGAAAAAGGTATTAATAACCCACAAGTATAGGGGATCAATTGTAGTCTCTTTCGAAGTAAGAGTGTCGAACCCAACGAGGAGGTAAAGGTACAAAAAAATATCCCGTCAAGTTTTATCGACCACCCCGATACAACTCTACGCATGCTTGACGTTCGCTTTACCTAGAACAAGTATAAACCTAGAAGTACTTTGTAGGTGTAACGAGATAGGTTTGCAAGAATATAAAGGGCATGTAAATAAAAACTAGGGGCTATTTTAGGTAAATAAGCAATAAAGTTAGTATAGCGAGTGTGGAAAAGTGGTGGTAGGAGTTGCGAAATTGTCCCTAAGCAATTGACTACTTTACTAGACCGATAGCAAGTTGTATGTGGGAGAGGCCACTGCTAGCATGTTGTCCCTGACTTGGAATTCTATGCACTTATGATTGGAACTATTAGCAAGCATCCGCAACTACTAACGTTCATTAAGGTAAAACCCAACCATAGCATTAAGATATATTGGTCCCCCTTCAATCCCGTATGCATCAATTTCTATGCTAGGTTGAAGCTTCTATCACTCTTGCCCTCCAATACATAGTCCTATCAACATACAACTAACCCTATGGTGTGATCCACGCGCGCGCTCGTATGATGGGCACCAAAGGACAACAACATAACCACAAGCAAATTAAACCAATCATAGCAATTCACCAATGACAACGAAAATCTACTCAGACATCATAGGATGGCAACACATCATTGGATAATAATATGAAGCGCAAAACACCTTGTTAAAGTAGAGGGTACAGTGGGTTGCAGGAGAGTGGACCACTGTAGATAGATGGGGGAAGGTGATGAAGATGTTGGTGAAGATGACAGAGGTGTTGGTGTAGATCGCCGTCACACGATGATGGCCCTGGCGGCGTTCCGGTGCCACCGGGAGAGAGGGGGAGAGAGCATCCCTTCTTCTTATTCTTCCCTGACCTTCTCCCTAGATGGGAGAAGGGTTTACCCCTTGGTCCATGGCTTCCATGGCGGCGGAGGGGCGAGAGCCCCTCCGAGATTGGATCTGTCTCTCTGTTTCCGTGCTTCAGATTCTGGCCTTTCACCGTTTCTTATATTACCAGAGATCCGTAACTCCGATTGGGTTGAATTTTTAACATGATTTGTATTCGTATATTGGTTTTATTGCGGCGAAATAAGGGCACCAACCGCCTTACGGGGTGTCCACGAGGGTCAGGAGCGCGCCCACCCCCTGCCTCGTGGTCCCCTCGGGCATCGTCTCGCGTTGATTCTTCTTCCCAAAAATCACATATATTCCAAAAATATCTCTGTAAGTTTTTATCCCGTTTGGACTCCGTTTGACATGGATTTTCTGCAAAAAGAAAAACATGCAACAAACAGGAACTGTCACTGGGCATTGGATCAATATGCTAGTCCCAAAAATAGTATAGAAAGTTGCCAAAAGTATATGAAAGTTGTATAATATTGGCATGGAACAATAAAAAATTATAGATACGATGGAGACATATCAGGCCGCCTTTTCACTCAGGTGACTAACTACATTCGGAAACTAACACACTCTTAGTGGGTGATCGGGCTTAGCTGTGAACCAGTTTTCGCCTAAGTTCTAAAACTATCCGAGTGAGGACCAGCTCCACACTCGGGGGCTAAGCCGTGAATCAACTTCGCCTAAGTACAAAACATTCCGAGTAAGGACACGGTCCACACCCGGGGGCTTAGCCACAAACCAGCTTTGCCTAAGTACTAAAACAATCCAAGTGAGGACCAACTCCACACTCAGGGGCTTAATTAGCCGCGAACCAGCTTCGCCTAAGTACAAAAGCATTCTGAGTGAGGACCAGCTCCACACTCAGGGGCTTAGCCACGAACTACCTTCGCCTAAGTACAAACACATTTTCAAGTGAGGACATGGTCCACACTTGGGGGCTTAGCTGCGAACCAGCTTCGCCTAAGTACTAAAAGAATCCGAGTGAGGACCAGCTCCACACTCAGGGGCTTAACTGCGAACCAGCTTCGCCTAAGTACAAAAACATTCCGAGTGAGGACACGGTCCGCACTCTGGGGCTTAGCCGCGAACCATCTTTGCCTAAGTACTAAAACAATCTGAGTGAGGACCAGCTCCACACTCGGGGGATTAGCTGCGAACCAGCCTTCACCTAAGTTTGATCAAACACGAAAGCATGTGAGGGTTCAGAGTCCCTGATTAAAAGCTTCAACTAGTTCGAATGTACAACAATAAATGTAAAATGAGCTCAGAGCTCATCAGAGCATATGGTTACATCAACCACCCGGCATCCCAGGGCAAATTTAAACCAATCAAGTTTCTCAAGCATCAGGCAGGGGGTTGGTTGGCTCGACAAAGGTCTCCAGTTCGGCCCCGTCTGCAATATGCATGGCGGCTTCAACGAATGTCTCCATGAAGTCCACAAACTTGAGCTTCTTAGTGTTGGCCACTCAGAGGTTCTTTAGCGTCTCCTAGTCCATGTCATTGCAGTGGACTCGGGCAAGTGACAAGGCCACATCATCACCGCTCCGGGCCGCATACTTCATCCATGCTTGCACTCGAGTAGGGATCTCATTCAGCCGCATCATGATTGACTCCAGGTCCGTCTGAGTCTTCTCGCCGGGCTACAGCTCCTTGTCGATCCAGCTTATGACTCCCTTCACCCGAGAGATATAGCGCAAGGCGTTCTCCAAACGGTCTCCTAGTCGCAGGACGACGAGAGCTGCTTTGTCAGCGACAATTGACTGAGAGGGGTTCAGATCCCTCTCGATCCTCTCCATCAGCAGTTCCATGTTATAGCAATTCTCTGTTAAGAGGAAACAATTCTTGAATGAATGATTGAGGAAAACCCAACAACAGGTGGATCCCATTCGTACAAGAAAGAACTTACCAATAAGCTTCTCGTTCATCTCTGTGCAGAAATCCTCAATGTATTGCTCCAGTGCGTTCTTCTTCTCGACAAGCCGTGTGACTCTTTCCTCCAGACTCTTCTTCTCCTGCTCAAAGGCGCTGGCTTGGTTCTTACATTTCTTCTCCCACTCGGCAGAGTCACCCTTTGCAGCAGCAGCGGCCTTGAGGGTCTTGATCTCCTCCTCCAGCTTGCCGACTGATGCCAGTTTATCATCGGCAAGTTTGGTCTTGGTCCGGGCCTCCTTCTGGGCTAGCGCCAGCTCCATGTCCTTGTTCTCTAGGGCCTGCTTCATGGTTTCTAAAGAAATATAAGTCTCGAGCCTCTTTACGAGCTAGGCGTTCTCGCTACAAACATCTGTTGGAGCAGAATGACTCGGATCAAAGGGGAAAAACAGTGCATGATGGTCAACCAGAGGGAGCAACTTACCTCCTAGAGTTTTCTTCTCCTTCTCCAACTAGGCACTATTGTTCTTCTCCGCATCCAGGTCCAATCAGAGTGTAATCACCTCCTTCTCCAGGGTGGCATAATGTGATCCCAGCTTGCAGGCCCTCTGCATCATACAAGGGACAATCAAGCGGAGTCAGCAATGAACAAGATTGAGGATAACAACACCCTGATCTACTATCACTCGGCTGACCACTGAGTTGGCAATGAAGAAGATCGAGGATAACAACGCCCTGATCTACTATCACTCGAATGACCACTGAGTTGGCGATGAAGAAGGTCGAGGACAATGACATCCTAATCTACTATCACTTGGCTGACCACTGAGTCGGCAATGAAGAAGATCGAGGACAACAACACCCTGATCTACTATCACCCGACGGACCACTGAGTCGGTGATGAAGAAGATCGAGGACAACAACACCCTGATCTACCGTCTTTATCCAGTGATTAGATGGCTAACAATGCTATCATACCTAACTATGGTAGTTAGGACAAAGTGCATTAAATTCACTGCTTGGTGTCATGTTGAGGGTGAAGCCCGACAAGCCTGCCGTGCTGCTTAATCATCCTCTGCTTATCTGCTCGACATGCTTCTGGACGGGTGTCACATGAGTGTAATATGTTCTCCAACGGGCTTTCATGTGCCTAGTGGAAGCCACTTAACCATCTGGAGGCTCAACACCACATTGATAAGCGATTTACATTGTTTTGAGGTGGAGCAGTGGTGCCTTGGCGGGGGTTCCCACTTTTGGTGGACCAGGCAAGCCTACCGGGGCAATCTTGGACTTGTCCTTGGGGGCGGCCTCGACTCGGCCGGGCTCTCCTGCCCGGCAAGGGAGTCCTTCCCAAGGTGGCGCTCTGCTGCTTCGTCTGTTGGCTTGGTTTTCTTGATCAGCTCCTTGATCTCACAAAGAGCGGTTTCTCTGGATTGGCCTTGCTTTGTTCGTTGGTGCCGGACACGTGATGCCAGCACGCCTGTGTATAGGTCTGGTCAACATGTGCACATGTTTGTTGCACCGACAGGAGCCCCCGGGCCTAGCCATACGTGGTGCTAGGCATCGTTGGGGTGGGCCCCAAAAATACACAGGCGAACACTTCCGCCAAACTACAGTGGGATTCTCTTCTTCCTTGATGTCCTCCTTGCTTCTTCATTAACCTGTGACCGAATCAGTTTCCGATTTTTCCGTGCGTTGTGTGGGACAATGTGGGGTTACCCACGTAATGGCTCGTGGGTCGCCCATGTTCACGGGGAGGTAACTGCCATTTTACTCATCGCACTCCCCTTGTCGTTTCCACTACATATGCTACATGCATCGCGCAGGGTTGGTGGCGGGCACGTAGGGCGCGGGAATGAGTGCCATGGTAGAAAACCCAGTACTATGGATAGGAGCAGGAGGGCGGTCGTAGATTCTGGACGTCGGCAGTGATGCAGTGGGATTGGATTGGCAGAATGGGGCGGTTGCCTCCTTGGTGGTGAGGAGCCAGCCCCCGGCCATGCTCCCCTATAAAAGGAGGCATGTGCGAGGTGCTCACTCACACACATCTCCTCATTCTTATTCCCGCATCTTTCTTCCATTATGGTGAGGGGAAGAGGACGTGGTCGAACTCCAGCAGTGGCGATGAGGGTCTCTTCTCGGCAGCGCCTCCCTGCCACAATTGGGGATGTGGGGGCAGAATCCAGCACACAAGGTGGTGCTGCAGGACGTGGGCACGGCCACCGCGGCGCTTGGGGTTGAGGAGGACGCGACGGTGCTCTGGTTGCTCCTCCCTCGGCCGCCTAGGCCCCAAATGAAGGTCACATCGGGGACCAGCCATTGGAGTTCATCGTCAAGCTGCGTGGACCTCCGCACAGCCGCCTTCGGCTTCCTACCCCCTTCACAAGGGTGATGGAGGTAGAACAGCTGCCAGGATTGAAGCTGCACATGAGGGGCTACTGTAATGGCAGCATGCGGGCGGACGTGGAGTTTCCCGCGCCTCATGTCATGCTTCTCCGGCGTGGCTGGAAAACCTTTGCTCGTGCCCATAGCATGGCGGCGGGGCCCGTTCTCCATTTTTAATTAATGGAGGCCTACTTGCTCTCCATCAAGGTCTTTGGACGTTCGGGTGCTCGCTTAGGGTACTTGTAACACCCCATATGTAGTCCTCCCAATTTTTTAACATATCCAACTTTAATCTTCATCGAATTCCATGTGGGTTCCATCATTTTGGCCTCATCTTGTTTTCTTAGTTGTTTTATTTGTTGCATTGCCATGTTGGATTTGTGCCTCTTGTAATTTTTCTTTTCATCATGCTCGTCGTGTGCATTGTGGTATTCATCTCATGTGCATTGCCCCTACTCTATGTGTGTTTGTTGCTTGCTCTATGTGTGAACCATGCATCATCACCTCCTTCCTGCTTCTCTCCTTCACGTTTTGCAAGTGACATTTACCTTCCCCCATTAATGACCATTTGTTCCTTATAAATCTTGCACCATGCCTACACCCTCTCTGTCAAATTTCATCCCATTTGGACTTGTTTTGGTTGGGTTCAAAAATGGCCCAAGTTTGAATTTTATTCAAACTTGTATTATTTTTCTACCTCTAAAAATGTCCAAACCAATTTTATAAAACAAAGCATAATTCCAGGAGCTTGAGGACATTCTTATATCTGCCAAATTCCTCTCCTAGCCCCCTGGCCTTTTCCCTTTCTTTCACCTGTATATTTAAATAAACAGAAAGTTAAAAGAAATGGATAAGGGCCTTACCTGGGCTGGCCTCCCAGCGCAGCAGCAGCCGTGGCCCAGCAAGCACGCCAGCCAGCCCGCTCGGCCTTCCGCGCGCCCTCCCCCTCTGCCTTTTCTCACCGATGCGCCCGCACACCCCCTCTGGCCCCTCGATGCGTGGCACAGCTGGCCCTACTGGTCAGTGACCGCGTCTACCCCTCTAACCCACCTTTCTTCCACCTCGGTCCCCCTACAAGCCTGCACATGGCCGTGGCTGAGAGCATCGTCGCGTCGACCCATCACCCTAGCCCCCCTTTTAACCCCTCTCCTTGTCCACCCGCTCCCTAGGGTTCCCCTCTTCCCTCTCGCTGCCGCCGCCAAGTGAGTAGGCCACCAGATCTGCCGCTCTGTCATGTCCCGAGCGTGTCCAGGAGCACGTGCTCATCATCGTCATGCCCTTCGTGCTCCTCCGCCTCGCCAACCGTGTCCTCCTGCTTCCCCGACATCGACTACATCCACGACGTAGACTACGAGCAGTCGGGAGCCCTTCCAAATCGCCGTCCCCTTTGTCCTCTTCCGCTTCGGTGGTCGATCGTCTCAGGTCAAATTCCGGTGACTCCGTCCTCCTTTCGCCATCCCAATCATGCGAGCATGTTATGGGTGAGCTCGTGCACCTCCCCGACCCTTTTCCCACTTCGGTAGCTTGCTTTGTCGCTGTTTGCCGCGTACGCCCGAGCCGGTCGCCGTCAGATGCTCTGGCCTCCCTTTCGTGTTGTGCATGTCTGGCATGTTCCCCGCGCCACGTTTGCTCAGGCCATGCTCACCGCCGCCCGTGTAGTTTCCCCGCCTCGTCGCGTTCTTCTTCGCCACGCCCCCTCTATATAGCATGTTGCCGGGAATGCCTCCGTCGTTGTTAGGCGCCATAGGTTGCACACGCGTGTGCGGGATCTGCTTGCGGTCCTATAGTACCCCTCCGCCGCTCCATTTGGTCACCGGAGGCAACTCCGGTGAGGCTCGTCGCCGGCCGGCAGCGCCCCTGCCCTTGCCCTGCTTTGCACCAGCCGCGAGCCACTGCCAGGCGGGTCCCCCTAGCCAGCCACATGTAGGTCCAGGACGCACTTGTCAACCTCTCCTTTCCTTTCTTCTTTTTCTTTTTATTCAAAATTCCAATGAATTCCAGATATGTAAAGTGGCTAGTTTCCTTTCCGGGCAATCCCATATCTGGACATTTTGTTTCTGGACATTTTGTTTCTGGACATTTTCATATTATGTCATTTTCCATTTCTGGCAGTATTTCACTTGTGGCTTTGTGAGCATTTTAATACAACAACATATTCATATTATAAATCATTTTGGGCTAGAAAAATCCACCTAATCCATCTATGGCATTAGATTCATCATTTGAGCAACTTTGCAAACATGAAATTTTTACAGCATATGCCATTTTGTCATTTTTGTATGATTTTGTGTGATTTTCATACGAGCAGTCTTTGGACATGATTTGGAGCATAAACATGCCATCTTATTGTTAGATTTTAATTCATGTCAATATATGCACTATGGTGACTAGCATAAGCATGCAAAGTAGCTTACATAATGTTGCTGTTTTCGTACTTGTTGAAATTTGCTAAGTCTGAACTGACTGAATTAAAACTTGCCATATTTTCTTGTTGGTTCCCACTAATTTATAACAATTTTCAATATGATCAATAAACATGTTTTGCCATGCTTTACCAGTATTATCATGCCATGTCATTTGTTCCCTTGTTTGAGTTCTGCATCATATTTAAATGTTGCATCCTAAATTGCCATGTTGCTGTTATGGACAGGTTTGCATATCATATTCTTTTGCTCACCGTTTAAGTTTCGTGCATCCTTTTTCGATGATCTTTATATCGATTTCAACCAAAATCTTCCAATCTTTCCAGTGGCATGCTTGCTTTACCAAGATTTTCCTCATATCCATCTTGTCTCACCGATTCCTTCCCGTTTGCGTCTCCCTTGTTCTGGTAGAACCGTAGCCCCTTTCATAACATTTTTCATATGCATTCATGATAGAATTGTATGTAGAATATGTTCATTGCTATGCCTTGTTTGTTTATTGTATGCTTGCTCTTTTCTTGTGGGTAGTAACTGATACGTCTCCAATGTATCTATAATTTATGAAGTATTCATGCCATGTTTACAATAATTTTATATGGTTTTGGTATGATTTGCATGGAACTAACTCGGACTGACGTTGTTTCCACCAGAACTACCATGGTGTTGTTTTTGTGCAGAAATGAAAGTTCTCCAAATGAGCTAAAACTTTTTGACGATTTTTTTGGAACAAAAGAGACCCTCGAAGCTTCATGGAAGGACCAGAAGGTCAAGGAGAAGGGCAGAAGACACCGGGGCGTGCCCCGTTTGGTTGTTCTCACCTCGAGGCCCATCTTCGCGTGAAACCGACGCCAAAAAATCCTATAAATAGAGAAACCATCAGAACTAACCCTAGATCGGAAGTTCTGCCGCCGCAAGCCTCTGAAGCCACAAAAAACCAATCGGGATCCCATTCCGGCACCTTGCCGGAGGGGGAAATCATCACCAATGGCCAGCTTCATCATCCCAGCGGCCACCATGATGAGGAGGGATTAGTCCACCCTCGGGGCTGAGGGTTTGTACCAGTAGCTATGTGTTTAATCTCTCTCTCTCTCTCTCTCGTGTTCTTGAGATGGCACGATCTTGATGTATCGCGGGCTTTGTTAATATAGTTGGATCATATGGTATTTTCCCCTCTCTATCTTGTTGTGATGAATTAAGTTTTCCCTTTGAGATTTTGTTTTGTCGAATTGAATACTTTTATGGATTTGAGATCACTAGATATATGTCTTGCATATGAATACCCGTGGTGACAATGGGGTATTATATTGATTCACTTGAGATATGTTTTGGCACTCAACTCGCAGATTCCCGAGGTGACATTGGGGTAATCTATGCATAGGGGTTGATGCATGTTCTCGCCTTTTGTTTCTCCAGTAGAAATCTTGGGGCACTCTTTGAGGTTCTTTGTGTTGGATTGAGTATTATGAATCTGAATTTGCTTTGGTGTTATTTTAGTACGAACTCTTGATAGATCGACCGGAAATAATAAATTAGTGTTATTTTAGTATGAACTCTTGATAGATCAATCGGAAAGAATAACATGGTGTTATTTTAGTACGAACTCTTGGATAGATTGATCAGAAAGAATAGCTACAAACAATTTCTTCTTATGTTCTCTGCTAGATAAGAACTTTGGAGTGATTCTTCGTCGCAGTTGGAGGGATGGTTATATGATCCAATTAGATTAGCATTGTTGAAAGATTGCACTAGCGAAAGTACAGACCCTAGGCCTCATTTTCAAGCACTGCAATACCGTTTGTGCTCTATTTTATCAATTACTACCTTGCTGTTTTTTATTGTTCCTATTACAAAAATCAATATCTACTATCATTACTACACTTGTATCACCATCTCTTCGCCGAACTAGTGCATCTATACAATTTACCATTGTATTTGGTGTGTTGGGGACACAAGAGACTTTTTATTATTTGGCTGCAGGGTTGTTCGAGAGAGACCACCTTCATCCTATGCCTCCCACGGATTGATAAACCTTAGGTCATCAACTTGAGGGAAAATTCCTACTGTCCTACAAAACTCTGCGCTTGGAGGCCGAACACGAGTCTACAAGAACAAGTTGTGTAGTAGACATCAAGCTCTTTTCTGGCACTGTTGCCGAGGAGGTGAGTGTTGGAAGGTATATCTTTAGATCTTGAAATTGAATCTTTTAGTTTCCTGTTTTATCACTAGTTTGGTTTGTAAAATAAAACTAAAAAAATGGAATTGAGGTTGCATCATACTATTCATCTTTATACTGTCTTTTGTGAAAATGATGGAAATGAAAATTGTGCTCAATTGATAGAAGAAGAATTCACTAAAATGTTTGGCATAAATGATGAGCATGATTGCAATGTTTTTAGTATGTTCTTTGAATATCCAAAATGCTAATGGTGATTGCACTAGTCATGAGAAAAATGTTTCTTATAAGCATGTCAATTTTTGTGGTGGAAAGACTTTGTGAAGACGTTCCTTATAGGGAAGATAGATTTTGTAAGAAGCATAAGCATGATAGAACCAATTTTTTGCTCAAAGTGATAGATGAATTTGCTACAAAATTATGCTCTCTTTGTCCTATTACTTGTGAGCTTTGCAATAAAGTTGGTCACCTTAATTTCCAATGCATGCCTTTTCATGATCGAATCGTGTCCAAATATTGCAATAACTTGATCACCCTTGAACTTTATAATGAGCTTTGTCTATTTTTGGGGAGTGAAGAAAATAGTTGGATTGAAGTATTTATTCTCAAGGACGACATTGAAACTAATATAAAAAAATCTATATGTTTTGCATGGTAAATTGCAATGAGAATGCTTATATTGCCAACTATAGAAAGATGGGGAAACCAATAGAATATAAAAGGAATACTAATGAAAGGGTAAAGATTTCCACTTTCTGTCCTATTGTCTCTCATGACGAAATAGGTGACGAGGAAGAGCTCCCTATTCAACCAATCTCATCAATAAGAAGCTCAAAGAAATTAATTAAACCCATGCATGATGTGGTGAAAAAGAAGAAGAAAAGAAGAAAGAATTGAACGAAATATGCCCTAGAGGCAATAATAAATTTGTTATTTATATTTCCTTATATCATGATAAATGTTTATTATTCATGCTAGAATTGTATTAACCGGAAACTTGATACATGTGTGAATACATAGACAAAACAAAGTGTCCCTAGTATGCCTCTACTTGACTAGCTCGTTAATCAAAGATGGTTAAGCTTCCTGACCATAGACATGTGTTGTCATTTGATGAACGGGATCACATCATTAGGAGAATGATGTGATATACAAGACTCATCTGTTAGCTTAGCATAATGATCGTTAAGTTTTATTGCTATTGCTTTCTTCATGACTTATACCTGTTCCTTTGACTATGAGATTATGCAACTCCCGAAGTCGGAGGAACACCTTGTGTGCTATCAAACATCACAATGTAACTGGGTGATTATAAAGATGCTCTACAGGTGTCTCCGAAGGTGTTTGTTGGGTTGGCATTGTAATGACCCGACCCAAAATCAATCAAGTCTCTGTGTAGCTATACCATCCCAAGATCATGCTAGCACACATAGTACATTGATGAAAAGATTCAAAGTTCAGTCACACCTGAATTTATTACACGATTCTCATATCGAATCTTTATTACATCATAATAAATTCGGCCGAAGGCCAACTCATGAGAAATAAACTAAATAAAGCTGCGGAAGCATAGACGAATAGCGAGTCCAGACGACTCCATAGGGCAATCGCCAAGCGTAGATCATAGCCTCACTCCTGGTCGGAAAACTCCTCTGCAACATGAGACGTTGCAGCCGTGTAGGTCAGCATTTAGAATATGCCGGAAAGTCATAGAGAGAACAACAATAATAATGCTAACACTATATGCAATTTGGCTGTGGGGCTCTAAGTTTTATGTTTTTGCGAAAAGCCAATTTTTCCCTACAACAAAGGACTTGCTTACAATTACTAGAAAATGCTGGTAGTTATTGAGATGGTTCTGCCAACCAATGTCTCATTCCCAATTATTAATTGACCCCTCAATTAATTTAACAGTTCGGTGTTGAGATTTCCGAAATACTCCAGTTTCCAGAGGCTCATTTGTCCGTAACCGAGGACACGGCTAATCGATTAGGTTGTTACTCTGCAGAGTCTTGTGCACTTTACCCGCAAGAATCGTTCCCCCCTTTATGTCCTCGCACTGCATGGTGTTTGAAGACGGGATGAACGAAACAGGGTCTTCCATAGAGTTTCTCTGAGCACTGCCGGTGCCCATCCATGTCCTATCGTTCTTCTACATCTGCTGGCACCATCCGTCCAGAGTCACGCCTAAGGTCAACCTAGCCAGAGCCCATAATGGCTTGCGGCTGCACAGGTAAGCTTCCGGTCAAGGGGTATCCATCCGTCTCTTCGTGGCTGGGTGAAGCTTTCCGCAAGATGTCATGGCGCTTCTCCATGCATCCTGGCCATCCGCTGGTTCCTCCAGGGTGCCCGTCAACCGTCCTCCACCCAGTAGTGAATTTGAAGTCCATCTTGAGCTTGAAGCCATGGGGTTGTCATCATCTTGACTCTCACATCTCCCTTATGAATCTCTCAACCAACCCCATCTACGAGCATAGCAAGATAAACTACATCGTCCCGGGCAATAGTAGCAAGGAGAATTGGGTTCATCCTACCTCATGATACTACTCAAGACATAACTTAAAATTCTCCTACTGCATGCATGTTGGGGAGGAATAATTCTAATGCAACAAAATCATAGCTATTGTAAAACATGATCAAATGACTTGCCTGGCTGACGGTCTTCAAATGCTAGTGACTCGAGATAGAAAGCTTTGCACTCCGGAAATTCTATCAAGTCAAACAATAGCACAAATAAGTATTTCACTAAATAACATAACAGCAAGCTAAAGGAAAACACACTAGCACTCAAACCAAAACCAAAGAAAACTCGAGGAAAACAAAATCAAGGTTTTCATCATTTCAAGCAACAACAAAGAAATAGTTTTATCCCTCTAACACTTTTCTTAACAGAACCAAAACAAGGGTTTTGCTAACTAACATAAAGGAAAATAGCATATAAACTAGGTGCAAAAAGAATCACATCAATGTCTATTATAGAACTCCTGTTATGCCTAAAACAAAACTAATAAAGAAAATAAAATAGAACTTTTTACTTTGCTGTAAATAAATATTCACCCTTTATAACTACAGAAACCAATCTAAAATAAATTATAGCAGGGGTAAATTAAAATTCTATAATAACTAGAACAGCAGGAAGCAGCAGCAAGCTAAATAAAACTAGAAAAGCTAGATTTTGACTAAAACTAATTTTAATACAATCTACAAATATCCCAACAAGTTCCTACTGCTAGGCTAGGTCAAAACTAAGCAGTGGCAAAAAGAATCACCTAAAAATATTAATTCTAGCTCAAATTAAAGCAGAAATACTAATCTGACTAAAACTAATATAAAACAATTTTTATAAACTTAAACATGGCTGAATCTAATTTCTACAGAAGCTACAAGAAATTTGTAAACTAACAAAAAAATCAACTAAAAATAATAAATAACCTAAAAGATGCAGATTTTACAAAATTGAAACTATTCTAATGAAAACAGAAACGAAAAAAAACCAACGTGCTAACGGGCCGAAACAGTGAGCGCTCAAAAACTATCTAACGCGCGAGCGATTAATAGACCACTGCGTCCATGGGCTAACAGAAATAAACCGATCAGCCGGTCTAACTAAACCACAACTAAATAAACCGATCTAAACTGAAACTAAAACCGATCTATATGAAATAAAACCATACCCCTTCGGGATCTAATCTAGACCCTAGGTTTCAGATCGAACGTCGAGGGGAGGTGGCGGCTTACTGCGGCGGTGGTCGACGGCGACCGAGGGTGGCGGAGGTCGGCGTCGAGCGGGGCGGGGTCTCCGGCGATCGGCGAAGGTGGCAAAGACGTTGGGCGGATGCGACGGAGCGAGGCGGAGACGGTGGTGATGTCGGGGTCGCTCGGGAACGACAGAAATGGCCGGGCGATGACGACGGCTCCCTGGTGAGCTGCAGCTCTGGCGAGCGGTGGTCGAGCTCGGGGACGATCCTGTGATGGGATAAGGAGGTCGAAACCGTGTCAAAACGATGCGCAACATCGGGGGAAGCTCAAAGGTGGAAGAGGGAGTCGTGTTGTTGCTCACCGGCGGCAGAGGCGGCGATGAACTGAGGCGGCTGCGGCGAGATCCAAAGGAGGAGGGCGTGAGCTGTGGTGGGTTTTGCGCTAGGGTTTTAGGGGAATCGGGGGAGGAGAGCTAGGGCTATTTATAGGGCACCTTCGTAGAGCAGGGGGCGACTCGGGATCGTGGTTCGAGGAATTCGGACGCCGCGGCGGCGTTGAACGCGCTCTGGCGCGGCATAGCATGGGCAAGGGGAAAGAGATGAGGTGGGGTCGGCACGTCGGTGAGAGAGGGAGAGGAGGGTTCGGTCGGGCGCTGAGGCAGGCCGGCTCGGTCGTTGGTGGGCTGCGGCTCGTGTGTTGGCTGGGCCGGTTGGCCTGGCTCGCGCCTGGGTCTTTGTTTTTTTTTTGAATAAAGGCAGAGAGAAAAAGCTAAACTAAGAGAAAACTATAATATTTTTATATAAGACATATATATATATATGAAAATTCTCAGGGGAATTAATCCTACAACGTGGACATTTTTCCAGAGGCAAAACACAAACTAAAAAAACATCTTCTGGAAATCCCAAATAAGAATCAAATTTGAATTCAAACTTTTTGGCATTAATTTCTTCTGACATTTTTGGAGTGTCATGTTAGCTCCTCTCATACTTTTGCTCAAGTATTTTGTCAGGCATCTCTTTTTTGAAATAAATTTCAATTGCCAAGTTGAATCCAATTCAAGCAAAACTCAAAAGCCTCTGAAAGTTCCAAATGCCACACAATTCAAACAAAATGCATAGATGCTTAACTAATATTTGTAAAACATTCCAAATTGAAAATTTGGGATGTTACAGGCATAGATCGAGATTATGATTTGTCACTCTGAGTATCACAGAGGTATCTCTGGGCCCTCTTGGTTATGCACATCATGATAAGCCTTGCAAGCAATGTGACTAATTATTTAGTTACGGGATGATGCATTACGGAATGAGTAAAGAGACTTGCCGGTAATGAGAGTGAACTAGGTATGAAGATACCGACGATCGAATCTCTGGCAAGTAACATACCGGTGACAAAGGGAATGACGTATGTTGTCATTGTGGTTTGACCGATAAAGATCTTCGTAGAATATGAAGGAACCAATATGAGCATCCAGGTTCTGGTTGGTTATTGATCGGAGATGTGTCTAGGTCATGTCTACATAGTTCTCGAAACCGTAGGGTCCACATGCTTAACTTTCGATGATGATTTGTATTATGAGTTATGTGTTTTGGTGACCGAAGATTGTTCAGAGTCCCGGATGAGATCACGGACATGAAGAGGAGTCTCAAAATGGTCGAGTGGTAAATATTGATATATTGGACGATAGTATTGGGACACCGGAATGGTTCCGGAGTGTTTCGGGTATTTTTCGGAGTACCGGGAGGTTGCGGAACCCTTCGGGGAAGTAATGGGCCAACATGGGCCATAGGTGAGAGAGAGGGGAGCCCACAAGGGGTGGCGAGCGCCTCCCCCCATGGGCAGTCTGAATTGGACAAGGGGAGGGGCGCGGCCCCCTTTTCCTTCCCCCTCCCCCCTCCGAAAGAAGGAAGAGGGGGTGCGACTTGGACTAGGAGTCCTAGTCGGTTTCCCCCCCATGGCGCGCCCCCTTAGGCCGGCCTCCTCCCCTCCCCCTTTATATACGGGGGCAGGGCACCACCCCAAAGCACATAAATTGTTCTCTTAGCCATGTGCGGTGCCCCCCTCCATAGTTTACTCCTCCGGTCATGTTGTCGTAGTGCTTAGGCGAAGCCCTGCACGGATCACATCACCATCACCATCACCACGCCATCATGCTGACTAAACTCTCCCTCGACACTTTGCTGGATCAAGAGATCGAGGGACGTCATCGAGCTGAACGTGTGTAGAACTCGGAGGTGCCATATGTTCAGTGCTTGATCAGTTGGATCACGAAAATGTTCGACTACATCAACCGCGTTAAGCTAACGCTTCCGCTTTCGGTCTATGAGGGTACGTGGACACACTCTCCCCCTTTCATTGCTATGCATCTCCTAGATAGATCTTGCATGAACGTAGGAATTTTTTTGAAATTGCATGCTACGTTCCCCAACAGTGGCATCCGAGCCAGGTCCATGCGTAGATGACATGCATGAGTAGAACACAAAGAGTTGTGGGCGATCATAGTCATACTGCTTAACACCAACGTCTTATTTTGATTCGGCGGCATTGTTGGATGAAGCAGCCCGGACCAACCTTACATGACCATGTTCATGAGATCGGTTCCACCGAAGACATGCAACTTGTTTTGCATAAAGGTGGATGGTGGGTGTCTATTTCTCCAACTTTAGTTGAACCAAATTTGACTATAGCCGGTCCTTGTTGAAGGTTAAAATAGCAGACTTGACGAAAAATCGTTGTGGTTTTGATGCGTAGGTAAGAACGGTTCTTACTAGAAGCTCGTAGCAGCCATGTAAAACTTGCAACAACAAAGTAGAGGACGTCTAACTTTTTTTTGCAGGCCATGTTTTGATGTGATATGGTCAATACATGATGTGATATATTTTGATGTATGAGAGGATCATGTTTTGTAAAAGTTATCAGCAACTGGCAGGAGCCTTATGGTTGTCGCTTTATTATATGAAATTCAATCACCATGTAATTGCTTTACTTTATCACTATGCGTTAGTGATATTCATAGAAGCAATAGTTGGCGAGACGACAATAGTGCTTCGATGGAGATCAAGGTGTCAAGCCGGCGATGATGGAGATCATGATGGTGCTTTGGAGATGGAGATCAAAGGCACAAGATGATGATGGCCATATCATGTCACATATTTTGATTGCATGTGATGTTTATATTTTATGCATCTTATTTTGCTTAGTACGGCGGTAGCATTATAAGATGATCCCTCACTAAATTTCAAGGTATAAGTGTTCTCCCTGAGTATGCACCATTGTGACAGTTCGTTGTGCCGATACACCACATGATGATTGGGTGTGATAAGCTCTACGTTCACATACAATGGGTGCAAGATAGTTTTGCACATGCAGAATACTCGGCTTAAACTTGAGGAGCCTAGCATGTACAGACATGGCCTCGGAACACTGAGACCGTAAGGTCGAACGTGAATCATATAGTAGATATGATCAACATAGAGATGTTCACCATTGAAAACTACTCCATCTCACATGATGATCGGACATGGTTTAGTTGATATGGATCACGTGATCATTTAGATGACTCGAGGGATGTCTATCTAAGTGGGAGTTCTTGAGTAATATGATTAATTGAACTTAATGATAATGGTCATGAAACTTCAGATCAAGTTACTACCGAACCTCATAAGTCAACCAGAGTACGTTCCGCACCAGAGTGGTGCGGTAATCCTGTTCTGGAAGTCATGTTACTGGACCATGACGAACCTACGAACTACGAGGAAGCGATGATGAGCCCATGTTCTGCAAAATGGCTTGAGGCAATGAAATATGAGATGGGATCCATGTATGATAACGAAGTATGGACTTTGGTTGACTTGCCCGATGATCGGTAAGCCATAGAGAATAAATGGATCTTCAAGAAGAAGACTGACGCTGATGATAATGTTACTATCTACAAAGCTCAACTTGTTGCCAAAGGTTTTCGACAAGTTCAAGGAGTTGACTATGATGAGACCTTTTCACCCATAGCGATGCTTAAGTTTGTAAATATCATGTTAGAAATTACCGCATTTTATGATTATGAAATTTGGCAAATCGACGTCAAAACTGCATTCCTTAATGGATTTCTTAAAGACTTGTATATGATGCAACCAGAAGGTTTTGTCGATCCTAAAGGTGCTAACAAAGTGTGCAAGCTCCAGCGATCCATTTATGGACTGGTGCAAGCCTCTCGGAGTTGGAATATACGCTTTGATAGTGTGATCAAAGCATATCGTTTTATACAGCCTTTTGGAGAAGTATGTATTTACAAGAAAGTGAATGAGAGCTCTGTAGCATTTCTAACATTATATGTGGATGACATATTGTTGATTGGAAATGATATAAAATTTCCGGATAGCATAAAAGGAAACTTGAATAAGAATTTTTCAATGAAAGACCTCGGTGAAGCTTCTTATATATTGGGCATCAAGATATATAGAGATAGATCAAGACACTTAATTGGACTTTCACAAAGCACATACCTCGATAAAGTTTTGAAGAAGTTCAAAATGGATCAGTCAAAGAAAGGGTTCTTGCCTGCGTTACAAGGTGTGAAGTTGAGTCAGACTCAATGCCCGACCACTGTAGAAGATAGAGAGAAAATGAAAATCATTCCCTATGCCTCAGCCATAGGTTCTATCATGTATGCAATGTTGTGTACCAGACCTGATGTGTGCCTTGCTATAAGTTTAGCAGGGAGGTACCAAAGTAATCCAGGAGTGGATCAGTGGATAGCGGTGAATAACATCCTGAAATACCTAAAAAGGACTAAGGATATATTTCTCGTTTATGGAGGTGACAAAGAGCTTGTCGTAAATGGTTACGTCGATGCTAGCTTTGACACTGATCAGGATGACTCTAAGCCACAAACCGGATACATACTTATATTGAATGGTGGAACTGTCAGTTGGTGCAGTTCCAAGCAGAGCGTCGTGGCGGGATCTATGTGTGAAGCGGAGTACATAGTTGCTTTGGAAGCATCAAAGAAGGAGTCTGGATGAAGGAGTTCATATATGATCTAGGTGTAATACCTAGTGCATCGGGTCTAATGAAAATCTCTTTTGACAATACTAGAGCAATTGCCTTAGTGAAGGAATCCAGATTTCACAAGAGAACCAAACACATCAAGAGACGCTTCAACTCCATCCACGATCAAGTCAAGGAGGGAGGCATGTAGATTTGCAAAATACATACGGATCTGAATGTTGTAGACCTGTTGACTAGGCCTCTTCCACGAGCAAAACATGATCAACACCAAGACTCCATGGGTGTTAGAATCATTACAATGTAATCTAGATTATTAACTCTAGTGCAAGTGGGAGGCTGAAGGAAATATGCCCTAGAGGCAATAATAAAGTTGCTATTTATATTTCCTTATATCATGATAAATGTTTATTATTCATGCTAGAATTGTATTAACCGGAAACTTGATACATGTGTGAATACATAGACAAAACAAAGTGTCCCTAGTATGCCTCTACTTGACTAGCACGTTAATCAAAGATGGTTAAGTTTCCTGACCATAGACATGTGTTGTCATTTGATGAACGAGATCACATCATTCGCAGAATGATGTGATGGACAAGACCCATCCGTTAGCTTAGCATAATGATCGTTAAGTTTTATTGCTATTGCTTTCTTCATGACTTATACATGTTCCTTTGACTATGACATTATGCAACTCCCGAATACCGGAGAAACAACTTGTGTGCTATCAAACATCACAACGTAACTGGGTGATTATAAAGATGCTCTACAGGTGTCTCTGAAGGTGTTTGTTGGGTTGGCATAGATCGAGATTAGGATTTGTCACTCTGAGTATCGGAGAGGTATCTCTGGGCCCTCTCGGTAATGCACATCACAATAAGCCTTGCAAGCAATGTGAGTAATGAGTTAGTTGCAGGATGATGCATTGCAGAATGAGTAAAGAGACTTGCCATTAACGATAATGAACTAGGTATGAAGATACCGACGATCGAATCTTGGGCAAGTAACATATCGATGACAAAGGGAATGACATATGTTGTCATTGCAGTTTGACCGATAAAGATCTTCGTAGAATATGTAGGAACCAATATGAGCATCCAGGTTCCGCTGTTGGTTATTGATCGGAGATGTGTCCCGGTCATGTCTACATAGTTCTCAAACCGTAGGGTCCGCACGCTTAACGCTCGATGACGATTTGTATTATGAGTTATGTGTTTTGGTGACCGAAGATTGTTCAGAGTGCCAGATGAGATCACAGACATGGCGAGGAGTCTCAAAATGGTCGAGAGATAAAGATTGATATATTGGACGATAGTATTCGGACACCGAAATGGTTCTGGAGTGTTTTGGCTATTTTTCGGAGTACCGGGAGGTTACCGGAACCCCTTGGGGAAGTAATGGGCCAACATGGGCCATAGGGGAGAGAGGGGAGCCCACAAGGGGTAGCGCTCGCCCCCTGATGACCCACAAGTATAGGGTATCTATCGTAGTCCTTTCGGTAAGTAAGAACCCAACGAGGAGTAGAAGGAAATGACAAGCAGTTTTCAGTAAGGTATTCTCTGCAAGCACTAAAATTATAGGTAACAGATAGTTTTATGATAAGGTAATTCGGAACGGGTAACAAGTAACAAAATTAAACAAGGTGCAGCAAGGTAGCCCAATCCTTTTTGTAGCAAAGGACAAGCCTGGACAAACTCTTATATAAAGGAAAGTGCTCCCGAGGACACATGGGAATTATCGTCAAGCTAGTTTTCATCATGCTCATATGATTCGCGTTTGTTACTTTGATAATTTGATATGTGGGTGGACCGGTGCTTGGGCACTGCCCTTCCTTGGACAAGCATCCCACTTATGATTAACCACCCCTCGCAAGCATCCACAACTACGAAAGAAGAATTAAGGTAAACCTAACCATAGCATGAAACATATGGATCCAAATCAGCCCCTTACGAAGCAACGCATAAACTAGGGTTTAAGCTTCTGTCACTCTAGCAACCCATCATCTACTTATTACCTCCCAATGCCTTCCCCTAGGCCCAAACAATGGTGAAGTGTCATGTAGTCGACGTTCACATAACACCACTAGAGGAAAGACAACATACATCTCATCAAAATATCGAACGAATACCAAATTCACATGACTACTTATAACAAGACTTCTCCCGTGTCTTTAGGAAAAACATAAATACTCCCAAATCATATTCATGTTCATAATCCGAGGGGGATTAATGTGCATAAAGGATCTGAACATATAATGTTCCACCGAATAAACCAACTAGCATCAGGTACAAGGAGTAATCAACACTACTAGCAACCCACAGGTACCAATCTGAGCTTTTGAGACAAAGATAGGATACAAGAGATGAACGCGGGTTTGAGAGGAGATGGTGCTGGTGAAGATGTTGATGGAGATTGACCCCCTCCTGATGAGAGGATCGATGGTGATGATTTCCCCCTCCCAGAGGGATGTTTCCCCGGCAAAACAGCTCCGCCAGAGCCCTAGATTGGTTCCGCCTTGAGACGTCGGCGCTTCGTCCTGAAAGCTTTCTTCTGATTTTTTCCAGGGCAAAAGACACCTTATACCATAAGATGGGCATCGGGGGGCTTCCAGGTGGCCCAGGAGGCAGTGGTGCGCCCAGGGGGGTAGGGCGCGCCCTCCACCCTCGTGGACAGTGGGTGGCCCCCCTCTGGTGCTTTCTTCGCCCAATATTTTAAATATATTCCAAAACTGACTTTCGTGGAGTTTTAGGACTTTTGGAGTTGTGCAGAATAGGTCTCTAATATTTGCTCCTTTTCCAGCCTAGAATTCCAGCTGTCGGCATTCTCCCTCTTCATGTAAACATTGTAAAATAAGAGAGAAAAGGCATAAGTGTTTTGCCTCCCAAGCTTTTACCGCAAGGGTAACATCAACAATAATGCTTTATGAAAACCCGCATCCAATTAGATATATATACCAGGATCTTTCCAACACATAGTGGTTGCCAAAGGATAAAGTGTAAAAAAGGGAAGGTGAAGATCACCATGACTTTTGTATAAGGTATAAGACAAAAATAAAAGATAGGCCCTTCGTAGAGGGAAGCAGAGGTTGTCATGTGCTTTTATGGTTGAGGCACAAAATCTTAATGCAAAAGAACGTCACTTTATATTGCCACTTGTGATAGGGACCTGTATTATGCATTCCGTCGCTTTTATTTCTTCCATCACAAGCTCGTATAAAGCTTATTTTCTCCACAGTAATAGATCATACATATTTAGAGAGCAATTTTTATTGCTTGCACAATGACAACTTACTTGAAGGATCTTACTCAATCCATAGGTGGATATGGTGAACTCTCATGGCAAAACTAGGTTTAAGGATACTTGGAAGCACCAGTAGTATCTCTACTTGGTGCAAAGAATTTGGCTTGCAAAAGGGGGAAAGGCAAGCTCAACATGTTGGATGATCCATGACAATATAATTTATTTCGGCTATAAGAAAACATAACCCATTACGTTGTCTCCCTTGTCCAACATCAACCTTTTAGCATGTCATATTTTAATGAGTTCTCACAATCATAAAAGATGTCCAAGATAGTATATTTATATGTGATAACCTCTCTTTCTTTATTACTTCCTATTAATTGCAATGATGACCAAAACTATGTTTGTCAGCTCTCAACAACTTTTATTCATCATACTGTTCATATGTGAAGTCATTACTCTCCATAAGATCAATACGATCTCTTTATTTCTTTTTATTCTTTTTTTATCCCCTCAAGATCATAGCGAGATAACCAAGCCCTCGACTCAAGACTAATCTTTATTATATACCTCACAGACTCGATTACATAGATAATGATGAACACAAAAACTGAAAGCTAGATCATACTAAACTTTATTCTACTAGATCAAGATATAACCAAAAGGATCGAACTAAGAAAAACGGTAAAGATAGAAGTGTGATGGTGATACGATACCGGGGCACCTCCCCCAAGCTTGGCAGTTGCCAAGGGGAGTGCCCATACCCATGTGTTTATGTCTCTTTCTTCGGAGGTGGTGATGATGGAGTTGTTGATGACGTAGGCTTCTTCCTTAATTTGCACTTGAGGATAGAATTTTGCTCCTTTAGGTCATTGATCTCCTGCTCAAGGCTTAGTATCTTTTTGCATAGTTCCTGTTTGTTCTCCTGCAAGAGGCGAAAAGGGATAAACTCGACCTTAGGTTTCTTTGCTCTATCAGGCAGGCTTGACTTTTTGAACTCCACATGCATGTCTCCAGGTTGAGGTAATGGTACTTCATCTTCATCTGAGCTCGTCTCCTCCTTTCCCCTAGGTGCATAGTCTTCTTCTTCCTCCGTGGTCCAACCACAATGCTCCAAGTCCCTATAGACCTTAGGGTTGGCAAGGTAACCGGCCACATAGCTTTCTCCCTCCAAATCCTGGGATGACATATTGCTCTAATCCGTGGTAGAAACAACTCAAAACAAAAACATAGGATTGTGTCGTGGTACGGTGGTCAAAACATTCGGGAGATTATATAATGAATTTTTGCCGACCAAAAGAAGTACCGTGCAAGACCGGTGTCCGGAGTGCACACGAGGTGCCCACGAGGCAGGAGGCGCGCCCAGGGGGGTAGGGCGTGCCCTCCACCTTCATGGATGCCTCTTGTCCCTTTCGGACTACTTCTTATTTTCCTATTTTTTTAAATATTCCAAAACAGAGAAAAAATTCTATTAGAATTGCTTTGGAGTCGGTTTACTTACCGTAACACATACCTATTCCTTTTCAGAGTCTGAAACGTTCTGGAAAGTGTCTCTTATGTATTCCTCCGGGGTTATGGTGTCAATAACATTGGTTTCAACATTTATGGGATTACCTGAGATATAATGTTTGATTCTTTGACCGTTCACCACCTTCGGATTTGTGCCTTCGAAGTTGTTGATTTTTATGGCACCGGAATGATAGACCTCCTCGATAACGTAAGGACCTTCCCATTTAGAGAGGAGTTTTCCTGCAAAAATTCTTAAACGGGAGTTGTATAACAAAACATAATCACCTACATTAAACTCAAGCTTTTGTATCATTTTGTCATGCCATCTTTAACTTTTTTTAAACAGTTTGGCATTCTCATAGGCTTCAGTTCTCCACTCATCAAGTGAGCTAATGTCAAATAGTCTCTCTTCTCACCGGCAAGTTTGAAATCATAATTGAGCTCTTTAATGGCCCAGTATGCCTTATGTTCTAGTTCGTGAGGTAAGTGACATGCTTTTCCATAAACCATTTTATACGGAGACATACCCATACGATTTTTATATGCAGTTCTATAGGCCCATAATGCATCATCAAGTTTCATGGACCAATTCTTTCTAGATCTATTAACAGTCTTTTGCAAAATTAATTTACTCTCTCTATTACTCAGTTCTACTTGACCACTAGACTGTGGGTGGTATGGAGATGCAATTCTATGATTAACATCATACTTAGCAAGCATTTTACGAAAATCACCATGAACAAAATATGAACCACCATCAGTCATTAAGCATCTAGTGTCGGATTTCAGGTTCCGGCAGACCCTTGAGGTTCGAACACTGGGGTGCGCATGGAGATTTTGCCTCCTACCTACCTGCACCCTTCCGCCTCGCTAAGATCTAAGCTATGGAAAAAACAACACAAGAGACATAGGGTTTATAATGCTTCGGGCCACCGTTGTGGTGTAATACCCTACTCCAGTGTGTGGTGTGGTGGATTGCCTCTTGGGCTGATGATGAGGAACAATACAAGGAAGAACAGCCTCGCGAGGGTCTGTTCTTGGCTGGGGCGATGAACTGCTGGGAGGAGTTCAGTCACCCTCCTCTCTCTCTCTCTCTTCTATCATTGGTCTCGATCCCCCTAAAACTCTCTCTCTTTCTCCCCCCCCCCCCTTGCCCTGTGGGTGGCTGGTCCTATTTATAGAGGCCCTGGTCCTCTTCCCAAATATCGAGCGGGAAGGGAGCCAACAATGGCGGGCTAATTTGAAGGGGGACAGCTAGTACTAGCTATCCTGACAAAAGTAGTCTTCGCCTGCACAAAGCTCTGGTGGTGACGCCGTCTTGGGCTCCACAATGACCTCCGTCTTGCAGCCCTCCTGGTCTTGGTCTTGTTGCACCGAAATGGCAACCTTTGCCTGATGCCTCGGTACTCCGCGGCTGCGCTTGCTCCCTTTGCACCAAAGAGGACAGGAGGACACTGCGCGGGCTGGCACCCGCCTGGCGCCTTTGGTCGTCATGGCTTGCGTCACGGGCACCTCGTGAGGTACCCCGCCTTGATCTCTCCGCCTCCTCGCGAGCCAGCCTGATGAGGCCGTGCCTGAGGAAGCTCCGTGTCGTCCGCCTCGCGAGGCTTGGCCCCTCGCGAGGGTCTTGGGTCTGTGTTGATGAAGATGGGCCATGCTAGGCCCCGTTTTGAGCCACGTCGTAGGCCGCACGCAGGCAAGTCTGGGGACCCCCGTTCCCAGAACGCCGACAGTAGCCCCCAGGCCCGAGTCGCGCCCGGACTTGGCCGTGCAAGGAGGCGGAAGGGCAAGAGCGAAGCGCCATGGGCCCTAATAGCCTGCGGCCTTGGGCGCCGCGTGGCGGTTGATTGGACGTGGGTGTCTCCACTTTCCCATGGCGCCTTGGCAACTGCACGGATTGGACAAGTCCCTGCATGCAAAGTGGGTCATGATTACCTGCGATCGTGGAGGTCGGCGGTTGGCCTTCGCCGGCCATAAGTACGGAACGGCGCGCGCCCTTCCAGTTCATCCCGCCTTGCTTCTCCTTCTTCTTCATGGCCCCGTCGAGGAGTTTCTCGGCCGCAGAGAAGGGGAAGGCTCACCAGGTTGAGCCTGCCTCTCCCCCACCCAAGCGCGGCCGAGGGCGCCCTCGCAAACATCCTGTGGCCACCACGGCAGCTCCCCGCGGCCGTGGAGACGATTTCCAGCGCGGCGATGGGCGGATTGCTGCGGCCGGGGGGCGCGCTCCGGTCGCGCATCCCCCTAGGCCGCGCTTTCGTGCTACAGAGGTGCTGCCGGAGTTCGTCGTGTGGTCGGCGGAGCCGACTAGCACCCGACTTCCACTTCCTCGCTTCCTCCTTGGCGAGCTCCCGGCCGGCGCCCCGGGCAGCCTCTGGCTTCAGGCCGACGGCTGTTGCAGCCGGGCCTCATGGGCTTCACTGGAGGTCTCCGCAGCCGGGAGCCTGGCCCTGGCCCGCGGTTGGCAGACGTTTGCCCTCGCGCGTGGCCTGAGCTGTCGGTGCACTCTACACTTCAAGTTTGACGGCGATGCCACCCTCTACGTGAGGGTGTTTGGGGAAGATGTTCGCCGCGCAGGGTGTTGCCCCGAGGACGACGATCGCGGCCGGGAACCCAGCTCTGGCGATCATGGAGAGGACAGCACTCGCGTGACTGGCGGCGCTCAGGGTTCCCCAAGCTTCTCCGATTCTTCTTCAGGCGGCGACTCTTCTAGCGGTGGCCGCGGGCAGCCTCCACGCCGTCGTATCTGCTTGGGAGGTGGCAGTGTGTCCGCCCGCCGTCGCGCCCCGGTGAAGCGCGAGAGGGAGTCTGCCTGAGCCCCGGAGGCAGCTCGAGTCTTCCCTGCAGGCCGGTGTGAGGCGAGCTGCGCCTGATTTGTTCTTTCTTTTCCTTTTTCCTACGTGAAAAGACAGTAGTGTGGAGCCCCGCGGGGGCGTGTTTGGGTTATTGCTGTTAATCATCGTTTTGCTTCCGTTATCGTGCCTTCCGGCTACGTGCCTGCGCGTGGATAGTTCCCGGCCCCAGCCGTGGGGGGGGCGACCGACCCAGCCCTGTGTTCGTGTCGCGGTGCCCGTGGGGCACGGACTGGAGGGGTGCTCCTGTAATGGACCCAGGTCGCGAACCCTTTGAACGACTAGGACAGGAACACTCGCGAGGGCGCTCGGCTGCCCCCCCCCCCTCGCGAGGCCTTGCACAAGAGAAATCAAGGCAGGAGAGTGAAAAGTCAAAGAACCACAAGCCAAAGACGGCAACAACTTCAATAAAACTTCGAATGAGAAGGAACAAGCCAACTACGGAAAGCAAATGAAAAGCCGCGTCCGGCACCTAATCTAGTCTTCGACGTCTTCTCACCAGCACGGAGCTAAGTGCTGCCACTGGGCGTGGGAGGGAGCCCCAGGGCCAGAGGCCGGCGCTCCTGAGACTCCGGAGCGTGTACAGCCCCAACTCATTATTACGTGAGAGTGTCACGGGCGGCGAGCTTCACAGGCGTTGGCCTTCTTCACAGGCTCCGGGCCTTTTCCAAAACGCGACAGCTTCACAGGCATTTGCCTTCTTCACAGGCTCTGGGCCTTTTCGAAAACGCGACAGCTTCACAGGCATTCGCCTTCTTCACAGGCTCTGGGCCTTTTCCAAAACGCGATAGCTTCACAGGCATTCGCCTTCTTCACAAGCTCTAGGCCTTTTCCAAAACGCGACAGCTTCACAGGCATTCGCCTTCTTCACAGGCTCTGGGCCTTTTCCAAAACACGACAGCTTCACAGGCATTCGCCTTCTTCACAGGCTCTGGGCCTTTTCCAAAACGCGACATCTTCACATGCATTCGCCTTCTTCACAGGCTCTGGGCCTTTTCCAAAACGCAACAGCTTCACAGGCATTCGCCTTCTTCACAGGCTCTGGGCCTTTTTAGGGGTAGAACCTCCGGAGGTGCTAGATGTTCCATGCGTTCTGGACCGGCATCCCCTCCTGAGTCTCCAAGCGCGCGGAGCCGGGCCTGGAAACATGAACAACTTTGAACGGGCCCTCCCACATGGGAGAGAGCTTGTGCAGCCCCTCCCTGGAGAGAACCCGCCTGAGCACGAGGTCTCCTACCTCGAGAGTTCTGGGGCGGATGTTGCGGCAGTGATATCGCCGCAGTGCTTGTTGGTACCTTGCCGCTCGCAGCGCGACTTCTCGACGACGTTCCCCCCCCCAGCAGGTGGTCCATCCCCCGCATGGCATCCTGCTGCGCCTCATCGAACGCCAGGACCCGCGCGGAGCGACGTCTGACCTCGTGAGGGAGGACCGCTTCAGCTCCGTGACTAGGAAGAACGGGGTCTCTCCAGTCGGCTTGGTCGCGGTTGTGCGGATGGACCACAACACGGACTGAAGCTCGTTGTACCAACCTCTGCCGCAGGCCTCCAGCTTCTTCTTGAACGTCCTGGTCTTGAGGCCCCTCAGGACCTCTGCGTTGGCTCGCTCGGCCTGGCCATTGCTTCGGGGTGCGCCACCGAAGCGTAGCATATCTGCGTTCCAAGGTTAGCACAGTATGTTTTGAAGAGGTTACTGCTGAACTGCGAACCGTTGTCCGTGATGATGTGGTTCGGCACCCCGAACCGGCTCACGAGGCCCTTGATGAACTTGACCGCGGAACCCACGGGAATGGTGCGGACAGCCTCTACTTCAGCCCACTTGGTGAACTTGTCCACGGTGACGTAGAGGTAGCGGTAGCCCCCTGGCGCCCGAGGAAACGGGCCCAAGATGTCCAGCCCCCAGACTGTGAATGGCCACGAAAGGGGTATAGTCTGCAAGCCTCCTGCTGGCTGATGGATCTGCTTTGCGTGGAACTCTGGCAGGCCTCACAAGCTTTCACTAGTTCAACGGCGTCATTGAGTGCGGTGGGCCAATAAAACCCACTGCGGAACGCCTTGCCGACGAGGGTCCGTGATGATGAATGATGTCCACAGTCTCCGCCGTGTATATCTTCCAGCAGTTCCTTCCCTTGCTCCCTGGAGATGCAGCGCAGGGACACATCGTTTGGTCGCTTCTGGTAGAGCTCTCCATCCTTGATGCAGTATGCCGTGGCCTGGTGTGCCACTCGCTCCGCTTCCTCCTCCTTCTCCGGCAGGGTCCCTTGTGTTAAGTAACTCCGGAGCTCCGTGATCCAGCATCCCTCCTGAGGTTCCATCGTCAGGAGCAGGCGTGCTCCTGAGGCCGGGCCACAGGCCGGAGCTCCTGAGGCAGGTGGCTGGGGGAGCTCCTCCCAAGGCTGAGCCGTGTTTGACAATGACGGTAGGGCTGAGGGCTTGAAGACCCACTCCTCAAAAACGCCAGGCTCCTGAGGTAACCGCCTGGACGCCCGTTTGGTGATGTCGTCGGCCTCCTGATTGGTGCCACGGGGCACATGCTGCAACTCCAACCCCCAGAACTGCTTCTCCATCCTGTGGACCTCCGCAAGGTAGGCTTCCATGTGCTCATCTTTCGGCTCGTACACCTTGTTGGAGAAATTCACAAGGAGCTGCGAATCGCCCTTGATGGTGAGGCGTTTCACCCCCAGGGCAGCTGCGGCCTTCAAGCCCGGTATTAAACCTTCATACTCCGCTATGTTGTTGGAGACGTTTTCACCTTGCTGGAAATAGAGCTGCACAGCGTAGTAGAGCTTGTCCTGAGTGGGTGATATAAGCACCGCCCCAGCCCCTGCGCCATGCCTGGAGAACGCCCCATCGAAGTACATGACCCAGCCTTCTGGCGCCTCGCTTCCTGGGGAGAGGGACCGATCCTCGTCAGCCTTGAGGCCTGGTGCCTCCGTCCATTCTGCCACAAAATCCGCCAACGCTGCTCCCTTGATGACTCTGGTCGTGCTGAATTTGAGCTGAAATGCTTGCAGTTCTATGTTCCACTCAGCGACCCTTCCAGCTGAGTTAGGGCTCCTGAGCACTCTCTCCAGGGGGTATGACGAGACGACCTTGATGGGGTGACCCTGAAAATAGTGCCGCAGCTTGCGCGAGGCCACCAGTAGTGCGAGGAGGAGTTTCTAAGGCATGGGGTACCGCGCCCTCGCATCCCGCAACACCGTGCTGACGAAGTACACTGGGTGCTCAATGAGGTTGGGTGCGTCAGTGCCGGTGGCTTCCTTCGGAGAACATGGCGCCTCTTGAGGTGATGAGGCCTCCTGAGGCTGGCCATCTGGGAGAGGGGCCTCTTTCGCCTCCGGTGCACTCCTCTGTGGCGGCTGATCCTCCTCAGCCGCGGTGGCGGTTTCTATGGGCCTTCCTTGTTCCTGTTTTGCCTTGTCCCGGGATGCTGCTGCGGTTTTGATTCGACGCTCCTCTCTAACCGCCACCAGGGCTGCGCTGGAGGAGTAGGGAGTGGCAGCGAGGTAAAGCACCAGGGGCTCTTGAGGGCGCGAAGCCACCATGACCGGTGGGCTGGTCAGGTATCTCTTGAGATCCTGGAACACCTTGTCGGCCTCTTCAGTCCACTCAAAGGGCCCCTCTTTCTTCATTAGCTGGAAGAAGGGCAGCGCTCGTTCCCCCAACTTGGAGATAAAGCTCCCTAGCGCGGTCATGCGCCTAGTGAGCTTCTGCATTTCTCTGAGGGTCTTTGGCGGGCTCATGTCTTCCACCGCCTTGACCTTTTCCGGGTTAGCTTCGATGCCTCGGTGGGACACGAGGAAACCCAAGAGCTTTCCCGAGGGGACTCCGAACACACACTTCTCTGGGTTGAGCCGTAGGTTCACTGCGTTGGGGCTCGTGAAGGTTTCCTCCAGGTCTTGTATCAGGGTCCTGGCCTCCCGAGACTTTACCACAATGTCATCGATGTAAGCTTCAACATTCTTCCCGAGCTGCGGGCCCAAGGTGATGTGCATCAGGCGCTGAAAGGTCGCCCCTGCGTTACGCAGCCCGAATGGCATGCATGTGTAGTTGTACACCCCACACGGGGTTAGGAAGGCTGTCTTTTCGACGTCTTCTACCGCCATCTTGATCTGGTGATACCCAGAGAAGGCATCCAAGAAGCATAGCAGGTCGCATTCCGCGGTGGAATCGACGATCTGGTCGATGCGGGGGAGTGGGAATGGATCTTGCAGGCATGCTTTGTTGAGGTTGGTGAAGTCGACACACATGCGCTCCTTCCCTCCCTTCTTTGGCACAACAACAGGGTTGGCCAACCAATCCGGGTATCGGACCTCGCAAATGACCCCAGCGGCTTCTAATTTGCAGGTCTCTTGGACAATGAAGGCCTGCTTTTCTGTGGATTGCCGCCTGGCCTTCTGCTTCACAGGGCGCACGTTGGGGCACACGTTGAGGTGATGCTCGATTACACTCCTAGGGATCCCTGCCAACTAATCAGGCTCCCAAGCGAATACCTTCTTGTTTGCGCACAGGAACCCGACCAGGGCCTCCTCCTGCTCGGGTTCGAGGTTGGCGCCTATGGTGAAAGTGGCGTTGGTGGACCCGTCCTCATCGACGGGTATCTGCTTGGTTTCTGCCTTGTCTTGGGTGAACAACTGTTTCTTCTTGGCGGGTGCAGCCCCCTGGGGCTCGGGGGTCTCCAAGCCGGCGGGCTGTGCCGACGCCGCCGTCTTGAAGGCGAGCTTGAGCACCCGCAGCGCGTCTCTGGTGTCCCCGTGCACGGTGAGGACACCGCTGCTCTCGGACATCTTCATGAGGTTGTACGCCGGGTGCATCACGGCCATGAACTGGGCCAGCGCTAGGTAGCTGAGGATGGCGTTCTAGGGGAGGCCGATGGGGGCGATGTTGAAGTCAACTAGCTCCGTGCGGAAGTTGTTGTAGGTGCCGAAGGTTATTGGGAGCCGGATCTGTCCCAAGGAGCTGGATGATCCGCCCCCAACGCCTGAGAAGGGTCGGCTGGGTTGCAGCCGTTCCAAGGGTATGCAGAGGAGGTTGAAGGCCTCGACCGAGAGCACGCTGAGGCCCGCACCGCCATCGATGAGAGTTCTGGTGACGGCCACCTGGCAGATGGTGGGGGTACACAGCATGGGGAGCGCACCCGAGCAGGCTGAGTTGGAGGGGTGGTCCTCCGAGCTGAAGGTCAGGCCGGCCTTGGACACCGCCCGGTCCGGGAGAGCCCCCTGCCGCGTGGAAGCGGCGCTGACCCGGCGGATGAACGGCTTGACGTGGTGACTTGTAGGCGGCGCCTGCGAGCCGCCCAGGAGGGCCGCGACGATCGGGGGTGTTGGTGTAGCGCGATGGGCGGGGAAGAGGCTGCGGGGCTCTTCCCAAGAGGCCACGGAGGCTGCCGGCAGGTGGAGCAGCCATGGGCGCGGAGCGCCGGTGAGGGCCATGGGGAGCCAGTTGGCCATGACCCTATCGTCACCTCTAGCTTCAAGGGGGGCCTTCTCGCTCACCAGCAAGAAGGCCACCGGATCTGTCGCGCCTCCGTAGCGCGGCGGCGTCGTTGGCTTGAACTTGTCCGGCCACCATACCCGTTGCAGGGCTGGGGCCAGGGCTCAGAGCCCCCTGGCCCCCGTGCTGGCGCCGGCGGCCGGAGCGGGCGACGCGCTACTCATTGCGAGGCAGGCCATGGCGGTGGCGGAAGAGAAAACTCCGGTGCACCCCTACCTGGCGCGCCAAATGTCGGATTTCGGGTTCCGGCAGACCCTTGAGGTTCGAACACTGGGGTGCGCGCGGAGATTTCGCCTCCTACCTACCTGCACCCCTCCGCCTCGCTAAGATCTAAGCTATGGAAAGGACAACACAAGAGACATAGGGTTTATACTGGTTCGGGCCACCGTTGTGGTGTAATACCCTACTCCAGTATGTGGTGTGGTGGATTGCCTCTTGGGCTAATGATGAGGAACAATACAAGGAAGAACAGCCTCGCGAGGGTCTGTTCTTGGCTGGGGCGATGAACTGCTAGGAGGAGTTCAGTCACCCTCCTCTATCTCTCTCTCTTCTATCGTTGGTCTCGATCCCCCTAAAACTCTCTCTCTTTCTCCCCCCTTGCCCTATGGGTGGCTGGTCCTATTTATAGAGGCCCTGGTCCTCTTCCCAAATATCGAGCGGGAAGGGATCCAACAATGGCGGGCTAATTTGAAGGGGGACAGCTAGTACTAGCTATCCTGACAAAAGTAGTCTTCGCCTGCACAAAGCTCTGGTGGTGACGCCGTCTTGGGCTCCACAATGACCTCCGTCTTGCAGTCCTCCTGGTCTTGGTCTTGTTGCACCGAAATGGCAACCTTTGCCTGATGCCTCGGTACTCCGTGGCTGCGCTTGCTCCCTTTGCACCAAAGAGGAAAGGAGGACATTGCGCGGGCTGGCACCCGCCTGGCGCCTTTGGTCATCATGGCTTGCGTCACGGGCACCTCGTGAGGTACCCCGCCTTGATCTCTCCGCCTCCTCACGAGCCAGCCTGATGACGCTGTGCCTGAGGAAGCTCCGCGTCGTCCGCCCCGCGAGGCTTGGCCCCTCGCGAGGGTCTTGGGTCTGTGTTGATGAAGATGGGCCGCGCTAGGCCCCCTTTTGAGCCACGCCGCAGGCCGCAGGCAGGCAAGTCTGGGGACCCCCGTTCCCAGAACGCCGACATCTAGGGACTCCAAACCTCGGAAAAATAACTTCTTTAAGCATCTTAATAGAGGTGTTATGATCATCACTGCTAGTTGGAATAGCTTCTACCCACTTAGTAATGTAATCAACAATAACTAAAATATGTGTATACCCATTAGAGGAAGGAAACGGTCCCATATAATCAATGCCCCAAACATCAAATGGTTCAATAACAAGTGAATAGTTCACAGGCATTTCTTGATGTCTACTAATATTACCAATTCTTTGACATTCATCACAAGACAAGACAAACTTACGGGCATCTTTGAAAAGAGTAGGCCAATAAAAACCGGATTGCGATACCCTATGTGCAGTTCTATCTCCAGCGTGGTGTCCTCCATAAGCCTTGGAGTGACACTTGCGTAGGATCTGTTCCTGTTCATGCTCGGGTACACAATGTCTAATAACACCATCTACTCCTAATTTATAAAGATGTGGGTCATCCCAGAAGTAATGTCTTAAATCATAGAAAACCTTTTTCTTTTGCTGGTATGTGAAACTAGGTGGTATCAATTTAGTGACAATGTAATTAGCATAATCAGCATACCATGGAGCAGTACGAGAAGCATTTATGAAAGCTAATTGTTCATCAGGAAAGCTATCATCAATAGGTAGTGGGTCATCAAGAACATTTTCTAACCTAGATAAGTTGTCTGCAATGGGGTTCTCAGCTCCCTTTCTATCAATAATATGCAAATCAAATTCTTGTAGCAAGAGAACCCACCTAATAAGTCTGGGTTTAGCATCTTTCTTTTTGATAAGATATTTAATAGAAGCATGATCAGTGTGAACAGTTACTTTAGAATCAACAATATAAGGTCTGAACTTATCACAAGCAAATACAACCGCTAAAAACTCTTTTTCAGTAGTAGCATAAGGCATTGTCCAGAGTTTTACCAGCATATTGGATAACATTTAATTTCTTATCAACTCTTCGTCCTCGAACAACACCTACAGCATAGTCCTAGCATCACACATAATTTCAAAGGGTACATTCTAATCAGGTGGATGAACAATAGGTGCAGAAATCAAGGCTTTCTTAAGTATTTCAAATGCTTCTACACAATCATCATCAAAGACAAAATGAACATCTTTTTGTAAGAGATTAGTCAGAGGCCTAGAAATTTTTGAGAAGTCTTTAATGAACTTCCTATAAAAACCAACATGACCAAGGAAACTTCTTATACCTTTAATGTCCTTAGGACACGACATCTTTTCAATAGCATCAACTTTAGCTTTGTCAACTTCAATACCTCTTTCAGAAATTTTATGCCCCAAGACAATACCTTCATTAACCATAAAGTGGCACTTCTCCCAATTCGAGACAAGATTAGTTTCTTCACATCTCTGCAAAACTCGATCAAGGTTGCTTAAGCAATCATCAAAAGAAGTTCCATACATGGAGAAATCATCCATGAAAACCTCAACAATCTTTTCAACGAAGTTAGAGAATGTAGTAGTCCCACATCTTTGAAAGGTAGCAGGTGCATTACATAAACCAAAAGGCATACATCTATAAGCAAAGGTACCGAAAGGGCAAGTAAAAGTGGTATTTTCCTGATCCTCTTTTGACATAGGTATTTGAGAGAAACAAGAATAACCGTCTAGAAAGCAAAAATGTGTATGTTTGGATAATCTTTCTAGCATTTGATCAATAAAAGGTAAAGGGTAATGAACCTTTCTAGTAGCTTTACTTAATTTGCAGAAGTCAATTACCATTCTATAACCTGTAACAATTCTTTGTGGGATCAATTCGTCTTTATCATTAGGAACAACAGTAACACCTCTCTTCTTAGGTACACAACAGACAAGACTTACCCACTTACTATCAGAAACATGATAGATTATACCTGCCTCTAGAAGCTTTAGTATTTCATTTCTTACCACTTCTTTCATCTTAGGATTTAACCATCGTTGGTGATCAACAACCGGTTTAGCGTCTTTCTCCAATTTTATTTTGTGCTGGCATAGAGTGGGACTAATGCCCTTAAGATCATCAAGAGTATATCCAATAGCAGCACTATGCTTGTTCAGAGTTTTCAATAATTTCTCTTCTTCCTGCTCTGAAAGGTTAGCACTAATAATAACATGATATATCTTCTTTTCATCAAGATAAGCATATTTAAGAGTATCAGGTAATGGTTTAAGCTCAAACACGGGATCACCCCTGGGTGGAGGAGGATCCCCTAGAATTTCAACAGGCAAGTTGTGTTTCAAAATAGGTCCCTGATTAAACAATACTTCATCTATTTCCCTTCTTTCATTCATAAACATATCATTTTCCTGGTCTAGCAAATATTGTTCTAAAGGATCATTAGGAGGCACGACAATAGAAGCAAGACCAATAATTTCATCTTTACTAGGCAATTCTTTATCATGGGGTTGTCTACGAAATTTAGCAAAATTAAAATCATGAGACATATCCCCTAAACCAACAGTAACAATATCCTTTTCGCAGTCTATTTTAGCATTAACAATATTCAAGAAGGGTCTACCTAATATACTGGGACAAAAGTCATCTTGTGGGGAAGCAAGAACAAGAAAATCAGTAGGATATTTATTTTTCCCACACAAGACTTCAACATCTCTAACAATCCCAACTGGTGAAATAGTACCTCTATTGGCAAGCTTAATAGTAACATCAATATCTTCTATCTCAGCAGGTGCAATATCTTGCATAATTTCTTTATATAAAGTATAAGGTATTGTGCTGACACTAGCACCCATATCACATAACCCATTATAATAGTGATCTCCTATTTTAATAGAAACAACAGGCACGCTAACAAAAGGTCTATGTTTATTTTTAGTATCGGGTCTAGCAATTCTAGCAGCTTCATCATAGAAGTAAATAACATGCACATCAATATTATCGACCAAGAGATCCTTAACCATAGCAATACTAGGTTCAACTTTAATTTTCTTAGAGGGTGTAGGTGTTCTAGCATTACTCTTATGAATCATAGTTGAAGCTTTAGCATGATCCTTTATTCTAACAGGGAAAGGTGGTTTCTCAATATAAGCGGTAGGAACAATAGGATCAACATTATAAGTGATAGTCTTTTCTTCAACTTTAATAGGTTCAACTACTTTTACTTCAATGGGAGGATGATATTTAAACCAATTATCCTTAGGGAGATCAACATGAGTAGCAAATGATTCACAGAAAGAAGCTACTATCTCAGAGTCAATTTCATATTTAGTGCTAAATTCATGAAAAGCATCGGTATCCATAAAAGATTTAACACAATCAAACTTAGGTGTTATACCTGAATCCTTACCTTCTTCGAGTTCCCAATCTTCACAGTTGTGTTTAATTCTTTCCAATAAATCCCATTTGAATTCAATAGTCTTCATAATAAAAGAACCAGTACAAGAAGTATCGAGCATGGAGCGATTATTGAGAGAAAGCCAAGCATAAATTTTTTGAATGATAATTTCTCTTGAGAGCTCATGATTGGGGCATGAATATAACATTGACTTAAGCCTCCCCCAAGCTTGAGCAATACTTTCTCCTTCCCGAGGCCAAAATTATATATATAATTACGATCACGATGAACCAGATGCATAGGATAAAACTTCTGATGAAATTCCAATTTCAATCGGTTGTAGTTCCATGATACAATATCATCGCATAGCATAAACCATGTCAATGCCTTTCCCTTCAAAGATAAATGGAACACCTTCTTCTTGATAACATCCTCGGGCATACCTGCAAGCTTAAATAATCCACAAACTTCATCCACATAGATTAGGTGCATATCGGGATGTAATGTTCCATCTCGTGTAAAAGGGTTAGCTAGCAGTTTCTCTATCATACCCGAAGGAATTTCAAAGTAAACATTTTCAGTAGGTTTAGGAGCAACTCCTTGATCTACTGTTTGGGGTGAAGATACCCCGAACAAGCCCCTCAAAGGATTATTTTCCATGGTAACAAGTGACAGTAAATTTCAGCACACTATATAAAATTTTCCTTACCAAATTCCACCTACCAGAGGTGCTTCACTCCCTGGCAACGGCGCCAGAAAAGAGTCTTCGATAGTACTTTCGATAAGTAAGAGTGTCAAACCCAACAAGGAGCAGAAGGAAATGACAAGCAGTTTCCACTAAGGTATTCTCTACAAGCACTAAAATTATCGGTAACAGATAGTTTTATGATAAGGTAATTCATAACGGGTACCAAGTAACAAAAGTAAACAAGGTGCATCAAGGTGTCCCAATCCTTTTTGTAGCAAAGGATAAGCCTGGACAAACCCTTATATAAAGGAAAGCGCTCCCGAGGACACATGGGAATTATTGTCAAGCTAGTTTTCATCATGCTCATATGATTCGCGTTCGTTACTTTGATAATTTGATATGTGGGTGGACCGGTGCTTGGGTACTGCCCTTCCTTGGACAAGCATCCCACTTATGATTAACCCCCCTCGCAAGCATCCGCAACTACAAAAGAAGAATTAAGGTAAACCTAACAATAGCATGAAACATATGGATCCAAATCAACCCCTTACGAAGCAACGCATAACTAGGGTTTAAGCTTCTGTCACTCTAGCAACCCATCATCTACTTATTACTTCCCAATGCTTTCTCCTAGGCCCAAACAATGGTGAAGTGTCATGTAGTCGATGTTAACATAACACCACTAGAGGAAAGACAACATACATCTCATCAAAATATCGAACGAATACCAAATTCACATGACTACTTATAACAAGACTTCCCCCATGTCCTCAGGAACCAACGTAACTACTCACAAATCATATTCATGTTCATAATCAGAGGGGTATTAATGTGCATAAAGGATTTGAACATATAGTCTTCCACCGAATAAACCAACTAGCATCAACTACAAGGAGTAATCAACACTACTAGCAACCACAGGTACTAATCTGAGGTTTTGAGACAAAGATCGGATACAAGAGATGAACTAGGGTTTGAGAGGAGATGGTGCTGGTGAAGATGTTGATGGAGATTGACCCCCTCCCAATGAGAGGATTGATGGTGATGGCGATGGTGACGATTTCCCCCTCCCGGAGGGATGTTTCCCCGAAAGAACAGCTCCGCCGGAGCCCTAGATTGGTTCTGCCAAGGTTCTGCCTCGAGATGGCGGCGCTTCATCCCGAAAGCTTCTTTTTGATTTTTCCAGGGCAAAAGACACCTTATACCAGAAGATGGGCATCGGGGGGCTTCCAGGTGGCGCACGAGGCAGGGGGCGCGCCCAGGGGGTAGGGCGCACCCTCCACCCTCGTGGATAGTGGGTGGACCCCCTCTAGTGCTTTCTTCGCCCAATATTTTTAATATATTCCAAAACTGACTTTCATGGAGTTTCAGGACTTTTGGAGTTGTGCAAAATAGGTCTCTAATATTTGCTCCTTTTCTAGCCCAGAATTCCAGCTACCGGCATTCTCCCTCTTCATGTAAACCTTGTAAAATAAGAGAGAAAAGGCATAAGTATTGTGACAAATGTGTAATAACAACCCATAATGCAATAAATATCAATATAAAAGCATGATGCAAAACAGACGTATCACCCCCATGGGCAGTCCGAATTGGACAAGGGGAGGGGGCGTGGCCCCCCTTTCCTTCCCCCTTGATAATCCCCAAGTGCAAGGAATTATCGTAGCAACTTCCAAAGGTGGAAGTGATAAGTATGGAGCGTCAAAACCACAAGGAGATAAAGGTAAGATCAATATTCTCTCAAGCCCTATCTGCCACTGATACTACTCTACGTACACCGAACATTTGCTTCCAACTAGCAATGAGAAATAAAACTATGTTGTGAGTATGAAGAGGATAACTTTGTATGATATCGGAGAGCTAAAATATAAAAGTAGGTGTTGTTATCATGAAGTTAGAATATATTACTAAATATTATAAATAGCGAGTGTGGAATAATGGTGGATCAGTGTGCGGAATTGTCCTAGGCAATCGTTAACAAGACCGGTAATCACTATTGCAGTTTCATATGAGGGAGAGGCATAAGCTAACATACTTTCTCTACTTGGATCATATGCACTTATGATTGGAACTCTAGGAAGCATCCACAACTACTAAAGATCATTAAGGTAAACCCCAACCATAGCATTAAAGCATCAAGTCCTCTTTATCCCATATGCAACAAACCCCTTACTTGGGTTTGTGTTTCAGTCACTCACGCAATCCACTATAAGCGAATCATAAACGTATTGCAACACCCTGCAGCGGGAATCCCTCACGCTAGCGCGACATGGAGGGCACCATAGGACAGCACCAAAGTAAAACATACAACTCATACCAATCTAGATCATCAATCAAGCCAAAGACAAAGGATATCTACTCAAAACATCATAGGATGGCAACACATCATTGGATCAGAATATGTGGCATAAAGCACCATGTTCAAGAAGGGATTAAAGCAGGGTGCGGGAGAGTGGACCGCGTAAAAGAGATGAGGATGGTGATGATGATGGTGATGTTGATGAAGACGATCACCGCGGCGATGATTCCCCTCCTGGTGGCACTCCGGTGCCACCAAGAGAGAGGATGAGAGGCTCTCCCCCTTGTGCTTCCTCCTCCATGACCTCCCCCATGGATAGGGAGAGGTTCCCCCTCTGGTCCTTGGCCTTCATGGCGATGATGGCCCCTCCGGGATCGTCCTCCATGCCCTTCGGTGATGATGGCCCCCTCCGGTAGGGTGCTGGAGAGGGCCTAGATTGGTTTTCGGTGGCTACGGAGGCTTCTGGCGGCGGATCTCCCGATCTAGGTTAATTCCGTGGTTTCTGTATTTATAGGAATTTTTGGCATCGGTCTCACGTCAAGGAGGTACCCGAGGCGTCCATGAGGCAGGCCCACGCGCCTGGGGGTGGACGCGCCCCCCACCCTTGTGGATACCTTGGGACTCTCCTGGCCCAACTCTTTTACTCCGGGGTCTTCTTTTGGTCCATAAAAAATCGTCAAAAGTTGGCACATCAATTGGACTCCATTTGATATTCCTTTTCTATAAAACTCAAAAACAAGGAAAAACAGAAATTGGCACTGGGCTCTAGGTTAATAGGTTAGTCCCCAAAACCATATAAAATAGCATATAAATGCATATAAAACATCCAAGGTTGATAATATAATAGCATTAATACTTCATAAATTATAGATACGTTGGAGACGTAACAACATCCCCAAGCTTAATTCCTGCTCGTCCTCGAGTAGGTAAATGATAAAAGAAATAATTTATGAAGTGTGAATGCTAGCAAGTGCATAAGTTTCGTCAATGATAGTTCCAATCACTTTTTCTAGCATCATTATATATCATAACAGTAGCTCATTTTCATAAAAATTTCATGATCAAGTAACAAGCTATTCACATGTTAAAGTGTAGATCATAAACTTTCTTGAAACTAACAAACTATATTCTCAGTCATCAAACAATTGCAATTCATCTTATTTTCAGGAAGGGTCTATGTCAGAGCTTTGATTTAGCAAACTCCACATACTCAACTATCATTTAATCTTTCATAATTGCTAACACTCACGTGATATTTATGGGTTCAAAGTTTTAATCGGACACAGAGAAAGATAGGGGCTTATAGATTCGCCTCCCAAACTTTTACCTCAAGGGTAATGTCAACAATAATAGTTCATGATAACTTACATCCAATTGGATATATATATCAGGATCTTTCCAACAAAATGTGCTTGCCAAAGGATAAAATGTAAAAATGAAAGGTGAAGATCACCATGACTCTTGCATAAAGGTAGAAGATAAAAGTAAAAGATAGGTCCTTCGTAGAGGGAAGTAGAGGTTGTCATGCGATTTTATGGTTGGATGCACAAAATCTTAATGCAAAAGAACGTCACTTTATATTGCCACTTGTGATATGGACCTTTATTATGCAGTCCGTCGCTTTTATTTCTTCCACATCCCAATATCGTATAAAGCTTATTTTCTCCACATTAATAGATCATACATATTTAGAGAGCATTTTTTATTGCATGCACCGATGACAACTTACTTGAAGGATCTTACTCAATCCATAGGTAGGTATGGTGGACTCTCATGGCAAAACTGGTTTAAGGAATGTTTGGAAGCACAAGTAGTATCTCTACTTGGTGCAAAGAATTTAGCTAGCATGAGGGGGGAAAGCAAGCTCAACATGTTGGATGATCCCAGACAATATACTTTATTTCGGATATAAGAAAACATAACCCATTATGTTGTCTTCCTTGTCCGAGATCAACATTTTAGCATGTCATATTTTAATGAGTGCTCACAATTACAAAAGATGTCCAAGAGTGTATATTTATATGTGAAATCTCTCTTCCTTCAATATTCTTTCATGAATTGTTCAAGTGACCAATTCTATGTTTGCTAACTTTCAATAAGTTTACTACCTATACTTATTCTATGTGAAGTCATTACTCCCCATGTTATAATAATATGAAACATATATAAATTCAGATTTATGATATTCAATTATTCAACCATTTACTCATAGGATATACGTGAAGCACGTGAGTAAATGACAAACTACTCCAAAAGATAATAGTGAAGGACACTGAGTAGTCAAATAATTAACTAGCCATGGGAGGATTCTTTTTCATTTAATAATTCAGATCCAATATTCAAACAGCAAGTAAAATTGAAAATATGCTCCAAGCAAAACACATATCATGTGATGAATAAAAATATAGCTCCGAGTAAGGTATACCGGTAGTTTTGAAGACGAAAGAGGGGATGCCTTCCGGGCCATCCCCAAGCTTAGGCGCTTGAGTCTTCCTTGAATATTACCTTGGGGTGCCTCGGGCATCCCCAAGATTAGGGTCTTTCCACTCCTTATTCTCCTCATATCAATATCTCACCCAAAGCTTGAAAACTTCAATCACACAAAACTTAACGGAACTTCGCGAGATAGGTTAGTATGATAAAGAGTAAACCATTCACTTTGGTACTGTCAAAGACAAGGTTCATAATTTTTCTCACACAATTCCTACTGTACCATATCATTTGTACAATTTATATTGAGAAATATAAGTCATAGAAGCTAGAAAACAAGCAAACTATGCAATGAAAACAGAATCTGTCAGAAACAGAACAGTCTGTAATGATATGAACACTAACCATACTTATGCTACTCAAAAAATTATTAAATAAATTTGTGGACGTGAAGAATTTGTCTATTAATCTTCTGCAAAAATAATCTACCTAATCGCACTCTCCAATAAAAAATGGCATCAAATCTCGTGAGCGCAAAGTTTCTGTTTTTTACAGCAAGATCACATTAACTTTCACCCAAGTCTTCCCAAAGGTCTTACTTGGCACTTTATTGAGACAAAAGCTATAATACATGATTAATACAGTAGCTTAATCATGAGAACACACAAAAACATTAAGGTTAAATATTGGGTTGTCTCCCAACAAGCGCTTTTCTTTAATGCCTTTTAGCTAGGCAAGATGATTTCAATGATGCTCACATAAAAGATAAGAATTGAAACATAAAGAGAGCATCATGAAGAATGTGACTAGCAAATTTAAACCTAACCCACTTCCTATGCCTAGGTATTTCGTGAGTACACAACTTATGGGAACAAGAATCAGCTAGCATAGGAAGGAAAAACAAGGATAACTTCAAAACTTTAAGCACATAGAGAGGAAACTTGATATTATTGCAACTCCTACAAGCATATATTCCTCCCTCATAATAATTTTCAGTAGTATCATGAATGAATTCAAAAACATAACCATCACATAAAGCATTCTTTTCGTGATCTACAAGCATAGAAATTTTTCTACTCTCCACATAAGCAAAATTCTTCTCATTCGGAATAGCGGGATCACTAGTTCCTAGAGTTGACACTCTACCAAACCCGCTTTAGATGATAGTATTATTCATACTCCAAAAGATATAAGTTAAGTTCATGGAGCATTCTACAATTAATATAAACTAACCAATGTCCAAGCTCAAAATGTATAAGTGAAGCACACGAAGCATTCTATAGAACCATACTCAAAAGATTTAAGTGAAGCACAAAGAGTAATTCTATAAGATCATACTTAAAAGATATAAGTGAAGCATTATATAAATCAATGAAGGTCTATCTCATACTAGCATGGTTCATAAAGGAAGAACAAAAAAATAAAGGACACAAATCATGTGAACGAAACAAAAACCGAGGTATATCGATAATTGTTGAAGAAGAAAGATGGGATGCCAACCGGGGCATCCCCAAGCTGAGATGCTTGAGTATCCTTAGAATATTTACTTGGGGTGCCTTGGGAATCCCCAAGCTTGAGCTCTTGCCTCTCTTTATTCTTCTCACATCGGCAACTCCCCGTTATTCGAACACTTCATCCACAAAAAACTTTAACAAAAACTTTGTGAGATCCATTAGTATAATAAAGCAAATCACTACCTTTAGGTACTGTTGCAAACTCATTGCAATTTCATATTATAACTATATCTACTGTATTCCAACTTCACCATGGTTCATACCCCCCGATACTACCCATAGATTCATCAAAATAAGCAAACAACACACGAAAAAACAGAAGCTGTCTAAAACAGGATTGTCTGTAGTAATCTGAAGGTTTAGTAAACTTATGTAACTCCAATAATTATTAAATAAATTTGAAAATTTTAAAAATTTGTACATAAGTAATGTTCAAAAAGTTTCAGACCCATTTGACTTTCCAGTAAAAAAAATGTAAAATCACGCGCTACAGCCAAAGTTTCTGTTTTTATTCTGCACATAATAAACACGCAATCTAATCATCCTAGAACCAAGGCTTGGCACATTATTTTTATAATACAATGGATATACACAAGGGTATAATTATTTACAGAGAAACTTCCATGAAAATTTCTACATTGTTTCTGTGATCATGAACACAAGTGCTCAAGGTCGACCCTCACTTCTTCAATGCATAACTTTCCAATCACTTCTCTTTTTTGAAAAACTTTTTTAGGCATGAGAGGCAAGTAATTTTTTTTGTATTTTCATTCTTTAATTTTTTTGTATGTTTCACCCAAAACTAAATAGAAACAAATAAGGAAAAACAAAATCTACTTACTGAAGAAAGCAAACAAGCACACACGAGAATGTCAACCCCACGCTATTGCTCCCCAGCAACAGCGCCAGAAAAGAGCTTGATAATCCCCAAGTGCAAGGAATCATCGTAGAAATTTCCAAAGGTGGACGTGATAAGTATGGAGTGTCGAACCCACAAGGAGCTAAAGGTAAGATCAATATTCTCTCAAGCCCTATCTGCCACTGATACTACTCTACGTACACCGAACGTTTGCTTCCAACTAGCAACCAGAAATAAAACTATGTTGTGGGTATGAAGAGGATAACTTTGTATGATATCGGAGAGCTAAAATATAAAAGTAGGTGCTGTTATCATGAAGTTAGAATATATTACTAAATATTATAAATAGCGAGTGTGGAATAATGGTGGATCGGTGTGCGGAATTGTCCAAGGCAATCGTTAACAAGACCGGTAATCACTATTGCAGTTTCATATGAGGGAGAGGCATAAGCTAACATACTTTCTCTACTTGGATCATATGCACTTATGATTGGAACTCTAGCAAGCATCTGCAACTACTAAAGATCATTAAGGTAAAACCCAACCATAGCATTAAAGCATCAAGTCCTCTTTATCCCATACGCAACAACCACCTTACTCGGGTTTGTGTTTCAGTCACTCACGCAACCCACTATAAGCGAATCATAAATGTATTGCAACACCCTACAGCGGGAATCCCTCATGCTTGCGCGACATGGAGGGCACCATAGGACAGCACCAAAGTAAAACATACAACTAATACCAATCTATATCATCAATCAACCCAAAGACAAAGGGTATCTACTCAAAACATCATAGGATGGCAACACATCATTGGATCTTATGTGGCATAAAGCACCATGTTCAAGTAGGGATTACAACGGGGTGCGGGAGAGTGTGCCACGTAATAGAGATGAGGATGGTGGTGATGATGGTGATGTTGATGAAGACGATCACCGCAGCGATGATTCCCCTCCCGGTGGCACTCCGGTGCCACCAAGAGAGAGGAGGAGAGGTTCTCCCCTTGTGCTTCCTCCTCCATGGCCCCCCTTGGATGGGGAGAGGTTCCCCCTCTGGTCCTTGGCCTTCATGGCGATGATGGCCCCTCCGAGATCCTCCTCGAGGCCCTCCGGTGATGATGGCCCCCTCTGACAGGGTGCCGGAGAGGGCCTAGATTGGTTTTCGGTGGCTACGGAGGCTTCTGGCGGCGGAACTCCCGATCTAGGTTAATTTTCCGAGGTTTCTGTATTTATAGGAATTTTTGGCATCGGTCTCCCGTCAAGGAGGTGCTCGAGGCGTCCATCAGGCAGGCCCACGCGCCTGGGGGGGCGCCCCCACCCTCGTGGACGCCCCGGGACTCTCCTGGCCCAACTCTGTTGCTCCGGGGTCTTCTTTTGGTCCATAAAAAATCATCAAAAATTGGCACATCAATTGGACTCCATTTGATATTCCTTTTCTGTAAAACTCAAAAACAAGGAAAAAACAGAAACCGGCACTGGGCTCTAGGTTAATAGGTTAGTCCCAAAAACCATATAAAATAGCATATAAATGCATATAAAACATCCAAGGTTGATAATATAATAGCATGAATACTTCATAAATTATAGATACTTCGGAGACGTATCACCCCTCTCCCTCTCCTTCCCCCTTTCCCCCTCCGAAAGAAGGAGGGGGCCGACTTGGACTAGGAGTCCTAGTCGGTTTCCCCTCCCCCATGGTGCCCCCTAGGCCGGCCTCCTCCCCTCCTCCTTTATGTACGGGGGCAGGGGGCACCCCAAAGCACATTAATTGTTCTCTTAGCCGTGTGCGGTGCCCCCCATCCATAGTTTACTCCTCCAGTCATATTGTCATAGTGCTTAGGCGAAGCCCTGCGCGGATCACATCACCATCACCATCACCACACCATCGTGCCGACGAAACTCTCCCACGATACTTTGCTGGATCAAGAGTTTGAGAGACGTCATCGAGCTGAACATGTGCAGAACTCGGAGGTGCCGTACGTTCGGTGCTTGATTGCTTGGATCGCGAAGACGTTCGACTACATCAGCCGCGTTAAGCTAACGCTTCCGCTTTCGGTCTACAAGGGTACGTGGACACACTCTCACCCTCTTGTAGCTATGCATCTCCTAGATAGATCTTGCGTGATTGTAGGAAATGTTTTTGAAATTGCATGCTACGTTCCCCAACAAGAATAGAGGTAAAAAGGTATCTCTCCCAAATAATGTTGCTCCTATTATTGTCGTGCCTCATGAAAATGAATAAAAAAATTGTGGAAGATGATGCACTTGATGATGATATTGCTTCTTTGTCTTATGGCACAATGTCCGAGAGCACTATTGATGATGATTTTGTTATGCCTATTGCTTGTTGTGATAATTACGACTGGGAATATAATGATACTTCTTATAATCTTGGAATTTTTTTGGCACCAACTTGGGAAATTATGATGATAGCAATTGTTATACCATTGGTGCTATTCATACTATTAATGATGAGAATGATTATGCTTATGATATGCCAAGCCACAAGCTTGGGGATGTTATGTTTGATGAGAATGACATGTTTGAGAATTTATTTGCTGCAATTAATGTTTGTCCCAAGCTTGAGGATGCTATGTTTAATGGAGATGATCTTTTTAGTCCCCCTACTTTGAATGATCAAATTTTCTATGATGATTGCATGCCTCCTATCTATGATGAGAACAAAGTCGCTACTTGTGATGATTATTGTGATGATACTTATGTTATAAAAAGCAGTGATGATTATATTTGTAGAACTTGTCATAGTTATGATTACCCTTTTCCTGAACATTACTCTTTTAATGTGGAAACAATTTATAGTATTCGAGTTTCCTATGATACTCCCACCATTGTGAATGAGAAGAATTTTCTTATGTGGAGAGTAATAAAATTTCTATGCTTGCGGATCATGAAAAGAATGCTTTTTGTGATGGTTATATTGATGAATCTATTCATGATGCCACTGAAAATTATTATGAGAGAGGAACTTACGAATCATGATGCTCTCTTTATGTTTCAATTCTTATCTTTTATGCGAGCATCATTGAAATCATCATGCGTAGCTAAAAGGCATTAAAGAAAAGCGCTTGTTGGGAGAAAACCCAACCTTTACCCCTACTGTTTTTGTGTGCCCACATGATTAAGCTACTGTAGTAATCATGTTTTATAGCTTTCGTTTCAATAAAGTGCTAAGTAAGACATTTGGGATGGTCTATGGTGATAATTGATTTGATCTTGCTGAAAAACAGAAACTTTTGCGCCCAGTAAAATAATTTTCATTTCTTACAGAAGCGTGATAAAATTCCGATTCTTCTTGCACAAGATTTATATACAAATTTCCCAGGCTTTCCTAATTTTTCAGAATTTTTGGAGTAGTAGAAGTATGGTTGGAGTACAGATTACTACAGACTATTATGTTTTTGACAGATTTTGTTTTCAATGCATAGTTTGCTTGTTTCCTAGTTTCTATGGTTTATATTGCTCAATATAAATTGTGGAAATAATATGGTACAGTAGGCATTGTGTCATAACAATTATGAATCTTGTCTTTGACAGTAACAAAGTGAATGGTTTGCTCTTTATCATACTAACCTATCTCACAAAGTTTTGTTAAGTTTTGTGTGATTGAAGTTTTCAAGTTTTGGGTGAGACATCGATATGAGGAGAATAAGGAGTGAGAAGACACTAATCTTGGGGATGCCCAAGGCACCCCAAGTTAATATTCAAGGAAGATCCAAGCACGTAAGCTTGAGGATGCCCCGGAAGGCATCCCCTCTTTCGTCTCCAGCATTATCGGTAATCTTACTTGGGGCTATATTTTCATTCATCACATGATATGAGTTTTGCTTGGAGCGTCATTTTAATTTGTTAGTATTTGGTTTCTTTTATTTATAGTAATGTTTTGAATCTTTTATTTCAATAAAAGTGGCAATGATAGCCTTTACTATGCTTATTTTACAAGTCTACATGTTGCTGTTTGAAACAGAAAGCTTATTGCTGTTGCAAAAATTATCTAGAAAATTCAGAATGTGATAAAATGTTGAAACTTTTTGCACAATAAGCTATTACAAATTTTCTACAGTGTGGTAAAATTTCAGAATTTTTGGAGTTACAGAATTATGAATGTTCTTGCATTCTTTACAGACTGTACTGTTTTGGCAGATTGTTGTTATGGTTGCATTGTTTGCATATGTTCGCTTTTTTAATGATTCTATTTGAGGATAGGACTATTAAATATTCAGAGGCATTTAGTATGCAATTTTAAATCATAATTTTAGTGATTTGATAGAGTAGAGAATGATAAGGTGTTGCATTGATTTATTCTATTGTATCTCACGAGTTCTTATTGAGTTTTGTGTGGATGAAGTTTTTAAGAATTAGGGAAACCGTGTTATGAGAAGGATGAAGAAGACACAAGAGCTCAAGCTTGGGATTCCCAAAGCATCCCAAGTTAATATTCCAAGAAGTCTCAAACATCTAAGCTTGGGGATGCCCCGGTAGGCATCCCACTTTTTTTCATCAACAACTATCGGTTAGCCTCGGTTGAGTCTAAGTTTTTGCTTCTTCACATGATGTGTGACATTCTTAGAATTTCATTTTATTTTGTTTTGCTTTCTGTTTTAATAAAATACTCAGATCTGAAACTTTTAAATAAGAGAGAGTCCTCAAATAGCTACCCATTTACACAACTACTCGCTTGATCTTCACTTATATTTTTTGGAGTAGCTTGTCATTTACTCTTGCGCTTCACTTATATCCTATGAGTAAATTGTTGAATGAATTCAATATCATGAAGTTGAAATTATATGTTAATATCATGCCTAGTAGTAGCTTCACATTGGGTTTAGAAAGTGAAATCTTTTGAAGCTTGACAATCACAATATTGGTCATACAAACAATTCATGAATGATTAGTATAAGGAAGAGAGCTTTCACATACAAATATATTATCTTGGACATATTCTATGATTGTGAATACCCATTAATTATTTTCAAACTTGAGCAAATTAGCTGAAGTTGGACAAGGAAGACAATGTAATGAGTTATGTTTAGGTATATTTGCATAGAAGTTATATTTTCATGGATCCTCCAATATGTGGTGTTTGCCTAGGAACTTCTGCTAGCCAAAAATTCGTACTAAGTAGAGATACTACTTGTGCATCCAAAAACCCTCAAACCCAGTTTCTTGCCATGAGTGTCCACCATACCTACCTATGGATTGAATAAGATCCTTCAAGTAAGTTGTCTTCGATGGATAAAGCAATAAAAATTGCTCCTAAATATGTTTGATCTTTTATTGTAAGGGAAAATTGAGCGTTGTAGGAACTTGTGATGGCAAAGTAATAAAAGTGACAGACTGCATAATAAAGGTTGCTATCATAAGGGTCAATATAATGTGACATTCCTTTGCATTAAGAGCTTGGGCATCCAAATAAAAAGCGCATGGCAACCTCTGCTTCCCTCTATGAAGGGCCTATCTTTTACTTTTCAGTATTTACTTTTATGCAAAGAGTCAATAGTATGAATTCTCATTTAAACCTCAGTTATTCTCTAGTTGGGAAGCATCATGTGGTGGGTAAAGATCTAGGCACATATGACCAGTCAAATATATTTGATGATGATTTATTATCGTTGACAATTATCTCTATGATAAATGAGTTGGGAGGCGAAACATTAAGCCCCTATATTTCTCTATGTTCGATGGATGCCATTTGTTCTAAGAATATGCTTTGAGTAGTAGCAAACATGGAAGACTATATGATGATTGAGTATGTGGAGCTCTTACTTAGACTCTGTTGAATAAGTTGAATCGCAATTGTTTGGTGACTAAGAATATAGGTTATTGAGTTTCAAGAGAATTCATTGTTTGAACCTTAACATGTGAATTGGTTGCTACTTTACCATGATGAGTTTTATGAGAAAGAATTGCTGTTATGATGCGATGAAAAGTGATTGAAATTATCATTGATCAAACTTATGCACTTTGCTAGCATTCACACTTCATAAATTATTTCTTCTATCATTTACCTACTCGAGGACGAGTAGGAATTAAGCTTGGGGATGCTGATATGTCTCCAACATATCTATAATTTATGAAGTATTCATGCCATGTTTACAATAATTTTATATGGTTTTGGTATGGTTTGCATGGAACTAACCCGGATTGACGCTGTTTTCAGCAGAACTACCGTGGTGTTGTTTTTGTGCAGAACTAGTGCTGCACTAACCACTTGGTTTGTTGCCGCTAAATATAGCAGCAATGACTCTTGTGGTTTAGGAGCGACTAAGGTGGGAGCGGAGAAAAGGTAAGCTTTCAGGTCTTGCAGTGCTGCTTCTGGGGTCCACCTTACCGAGCCCACCTTCTTCAAGATTTTGAAGAAGGGCAAGGCATGTTTAGCAGACTTGGAGATGAACCTACTCAGTGCAGCAACACATCCAGTCAGACGTCTCACATCCTTAACAACCTTGGGTGCTTGTATATGCTCGATTGCTTTGATTTTGTCGGGGTTGGCTTCTATCCCTCGGTGAGACACAAAGAAACCAAGTAACTTGCTGGACAGAACACCAAACACACATTTTTTAGGGTTCAACTTCAAATTGATCTTGTGCAAGTTTGCAAAGGTCTCTTCCAAATCTTGAATGAGTGTTGATCTGTCCTTGGTCTTGACCACAATATCATCCATGTAAGCTTCTACATTCCTGTGTAGTTAATGTTTAAAACCAACCTGCACTGCTCTTGCAAATGTGGACCCAGCACTCTTTAACCTGAAAGGCATGCATGCAAAGCAGTATGTGCCACATGGAGTTATGAATGCGGTTTTATCTTCATCTTCCTTGGACATGAATATCTGATGGTATCCGGAGTATGCATCCAAAAAGGAAAGCAGATCGCACCTGAAAGTGGATTCTACAATCTGATCGATGTGCGGCAGGGGGAAAGGGTCCTTCTGGCATGCCTTGTTCAAGTCTGTGAAGTCAATGTATAGCCTCCATTTCCCATTTGCCATGCGCACCACCACTGGGTTTTCTAACCATGTTGGATGCAACACTCCTGTGACCAAACCAACCTCAAGTTTCTGGATTTCCTCAGCAATAAACTGTTGCCACTCCAAAGCTTGCTTTCTGACCTTTTGCTTGACGGGCCGAGCATGAGGACATACAACAAGGTGGTGCTCGATTACCTCCCTGGGAACACTGGGGATGTCAGATGGTTGCCAGCCAAACACATCGACATTCGCCCGCAAGAAGGCAACAAGCGCGCTTTCCTATTTGTCATCAAGGGTGGCACTGATGGTGAACATACCATCAGCGCCATCTTGTCTTGCCGGAACCTTCTCTACAATAGGTGAAGTAACATTGGATCTCTTGCTAGTGGAACTCTCCAGCATGACATCAACAGGCACAGCGCACTCCGAAGGGGCACGCTTCCTGGAGTCCTTGTCGGCATCTCTGCTAGCTTTCTTCCCTCTCTTTGTTACCTTGGCGGGGGTTGTGGCTTCTGCAACCTCAAGTGCTACCGCATCCCAGTACATTTTGTCCACACATATGATCGCATCTTACTTGTCTGATGGGATGGGAATGACGCCCAATGGTCCTGGCATCTTCAAAGTGTTGTAGGCATAGTGGGATGCTGCCATGAACTTCGCCAGAGCTGGACAACCAAGAATCCCATTGTACATCAAAGGGAGTTCAACAACGTCAAACACAACCCTCTCACTTCAGTAGTTCAACTCTCCGCCAAATGTTACCGGCAGTGTAATCTTTCCTTTAGGACCGGCTCCTGCCGGGGTTGATTCCTTGGAATGTGACAGTAACCTTGAGCTCATCGTCGGGGATCTGTAGCTTGCTGACCACCTTAGGGGAGATCAAATTCAGCCTAGCCTCGCTGTCAACTAACATCTTTGTAACTTTGAGGTTGCGCATCATTGGAGAAACCAAGAATGACAAACACCCTACCGTAGTAGTGCGGTCGGGGTGATCCTCTTCATCAAAGATGATAGGCATGCGAGACCATTTGAGTGGCTTCCGGGAGTCTGCAACTGGCTCCATGGCGTTGACCTCATGTGCCCACTAGTTGAGCTGGTGGAGAGAGGAGTGCAAAGATGCACCTCCGTCAACGCACATGGTTTAAGTCGCTTTCTGTAATTCTTGTTCGCTGGTTTCTTCTTCATCCCCTTCATCACTCACATCATCTTCTTCTTTCTTCTCATGCCCCCTAGCAGGTTTCTCCTTCAGCCACAGGGCCTTGCCACAGCGGCCTCCTCTACCGCCATGGCCCTTCCCACCAGCACCCTCTTGGCTTCTCTCCTTGTCACGCTTCTCGTACTTAGCTTTCTGCTTTTTGACAAGTTGCTCAACTTGATGACACTCTTGGAGATCGTGGCCCTTGGTGTGGTGGATCTTGCAGTATGGCCCATCAGACTGCCCGGCTTTCTCTACTGTTGCGGCTTCCTGGCAATTAGCGCACGCGGCAGCTCCCTTGCCAGGGGCCTCAATCTTGGCTTTCTTGCCAGTACCAGGATCGCCGGAGCTCCCAACGGCCAACACTGCCTTCTCCTTGAGCTTCCTATTGCACCTCCGACCCTTCCCCTTAGGGTTGGTGGCACCGTCATCATCTTCCGAATCAACATTGACGCCGTCCTCCTCCCCATGGAGTCGCCTTCCTTCCTCAGCTCGAGCACATTTATCCGCCAAGGTGTACAACTCATTAACAGTCTTGGGCAACCATACATTCATTTTGGATCATATCCTTTTGTTGCACATGTTCGAATGGAACACAACAATCACAACTACTGGATGTATCTTTAGGATGTTTCGGTGCACCTGACTGAACCTCTGCATATACTTCCGCAAGCTCACCCCTTCCTTCTTTGGGAGGACTTGCAAATCACTAGGCCGTCTAGGTTCTTGATGGCCACCCGTAAAGGCGCCAACGTATTCATTGCACAAGTCAACCCACGACGAAATGGAGTTCTCTGGCAGGTGCATCAGCCATGACCTCACATTTGGCTTGAGTGCCAAAAGGAAGTAGTTGGCGAACACCTTCTCATCTCTATCTCCGGCGGCTTGAACAACAATTGTATAAATGCTCAAAAACTCTCCGGGTTCAACTTTCCATCATATTTTTTTGGTAACTTAGGATTGAAGACGCTGGCAGATGGCCAGCGCACCTGCCACAGCTCACGAGTGAAGGCAGTGCACTAATACGTATCCAACGTATCCATAATATATGAAGTATTCATGCGAATATATTATCATTCTGGGATGTTTTGCAGTCATTTTATAGCAACTTTATATCATTTTTTGGGACTAACCTATTGACCCAGTGCCTAGTGCCAGTTGCTGTTTTTTACTTGTTTTTTACATCACAGAAAATCAATATCAAACAGAGTCCAAACACCGTCAAACTTTTTGTGGATTTTTTTATGGGCCAAAAGACTCCCGATGGCCAAAGAAGCACTTGGGGGGTGTCTCAAGGGGGGCACAACCCACCAGGGCACGCCAGGGCCCCCTGGCGCGCCCAGGTGGGTTGTGCCAACCTCGGTGGCCTCCCATACCCCTTCTTTGCACTATAAATTCCCAAATATACCGAAACCCCTTGGGGTTAACCTAGATCAGAAGTTCCACCGCTGCAGGGCTTCGTAGCCACCGAAAACCAATCTAGACCCGTTCCGGCACCCTGCCGGAGGGGGAATCATCTCCGGTGGCCATCTTCATCATCCCGACAGCCACCACGCCGAGGAGGGAGTATTCCAACCTCGGGGCTAAGGGTTTGTACCAGTAGCTATGTGTTTAATCTCTCTCTCTCTCGTGATCTATATCAGGGGCTTTGTGTAGCGATCCGACCTCAAACGGTCAAATCTCTGTGTATAAGTGTCATCCCTGGATCGGTAATGCTGACACACACAATACTTCGAAGGATTTATAATAGAGTGCAATCACACACTTATTACACCGAATGTCTCAAAAGAGAACTTATTACAACAATATGGCTTAAGGCCATCTAAATAAAATAACAGCGGAAGGCTTCGAAGATAAAGTGAGTCTGTCAACTCCAACGGCATAGCTGAGTGCACGACAACGACCTATCGCACCTAACTCTTCATCTGAAACGTCTGCAACATAATATGTTGCAGCCCGAAAATGGGTCAGCACATGGAATATGCTGGTAATATAACACAGTAGAGCAATGAACATGTAAATGCTATCACTACATGCATATATGGCTGGTGGAGGATCTAAGGTTATAATGTTTTTGTGAAAAGCCAAATGTTCCCTAGTACGAAGGAATATATTTTATTTCACTATCATGGTAGTTGATAAACATTGAGAATGGTACCCCCATCTCAATCCCAATTAAAAAGTAATTAATAACCCAACAAATTAATTTAGAGTGATGAGATCAACATGATAATCCAAGAACCAGATAGTCAAGATGTCCATAACCGGGGACACAACTAACCATGATTAGTTTATACACTCTGTAGAGGTTTGCACACTTTTCCCCACAAGACTCGATCTCCTCCATTGGAATTCTCACACTACATGGTGTTTGAGAAATAGATGAATGAGACACAGTCTTTCAGAAACATTAACTCTTTACTCTGGGTAGACAGTACCAACCTACATCCCCTGCATCTGCTAGCCTACCACTGAAAGAGGTCATGCAACATACTCGACTATGCTAGATCCCATAATAGTTTGTGGCTGCACATGGAAGTTCCTAGCATAAAAAAAATCTTATGATCCCTTTGAGCCTGGGTGCCGAACCAATGGACAACACTGGTATATCCCCAGGTGCCCGCAACAAATCCACCCAGATGTGTATTTAAGTAGCCACCTTAAATTAACCATTGATTAACAGTCTCACATCTTTCATGGATCACTCAAACCAAATCACGTCTACGGGCATAGCATGGCAACCTAAGCACAACGTAGATGTAAATCCCAAGGTTTGATAATAAAAGGGCAATAGGTTCTACCTCATCATATACTTCCCAATACCCACATGTTAATCACATCCTAATCATGCAATGTTTGAGGATTGAAACTAATGCATAAAAACTGGGTGATAACGGGGTATGATCAATGTGTTACTTGCCTTGCTGACGATCTGCAAAACCTACAGACTCATAGTAGCACGCTTCGCACTCCGGGAACTCTATCGCAAACAAACAATAGCATACATAAGTGTTGGGGAACGTTGCAGAAAATTAAAATTTTTCCTACGGTTTCACCAAGATCCATCTATGAGTTCATCTAAGCAACGAGTCTAGGGAGAGAGTTTGCATCTACATACCACTTGTAGATCGCGTGCGGAAGCTTGCAAGGTGATGATGTAGTCGTACTCGACGTGATCCAAATCACCAATGACCAGCGCCGAACGGACGGCACCTCCGTGTTCAACACACGTACGGGACGGGAGACGTCTCCTCCTTCTTGATCCAGCAAGGGGAAGGAGAGGTTGAGGAAGACAGCTCCACCGGCAGCACGACGGCGTGGTGATGGTGGAGAGGCAGTACTCCGACAGGGCTTCGCCAAGCACACAACGGAGGAGGAGAGGTGTTGGGGAGGGGAGGGCTGCGCCTTGGAGGGTGGTGCGGCTGCCCTCCCCTCACCCCTCTATTTATAGGGGGAAGGGAGAAGGGGGCCGGCCCCCTAGAACCCATCTAGGGGGGGGTGCGGCGGCCTAGGGGAGAGGGGAGAGGGTGGCTTGCCCCCCAAGCCAAGGGGGGCGCCCCTCTAGGGTTCCCCCTCAACCCTAGGCGCATGGGCCCAAGGGAGGGGGTGCGGCCAGCCCACCAGGGGCTGGCTCCCTGCCCCACGCAGCCCATGTGGCCCCCCGGGAGGGGTGGCCCCTCCCGGTGGACCCCCGGAACCCTTCCGGTGGCCCCGGTACAATACCGGTATGACCCCGAAACTTCCCGGTGTCCGTTTGACAACTTCCCATATATAAATCTTTACCTCCGGACCCTTCCGGATCTCCTCGTGACGTCCAGGATCCCATCCGGGACTCCGAACAACATTCGGTAGTCACATACTAGTCTTCCTAATAACCCTAGCGTCACCGAACCTTAAGTGTGTAGACCCTACGGGTTCGGGAGACATGCAGACATGACCGAGACGCTCTCAGTCAATAACCAACAGCGGGATCTGGATACCCATGATGGCTCCCACATGCTCCTCGATGTTGTCATCGGATGAACCACGATGTCGAGGATTCGATCAAACCCTGTATGCAATTCCCTTTGTCAATCGGTACGTTACTTGCCCGAGACTCGATCGTCGGTATCCCAATACCTTGTTCAGTCTCGTTACCGGCAAGTCACTTTACTCGTACCGTAATGCATGATCCCGTGTCCAACACCTTGGTCACATTGAGCTCAATATGATGATGCATTACCGAGTGGGCCCAGAGATACCTCTCCGTCATACGGAGTGACAAATCCCAGTCTCGATCCGTGTCAACCCAACAGCTACTTTCGGAGATACCTGTAATGCACCTTTATAGTCACCCAGTTACGTTGTGACGTTTGATACACCCAAGGCACTCTTACGGTATCCGGGAGTTACACGATCTCATGGTCGAAGGAAGAGATACTTGACACTGGCAAAGCTCTAGCAAAACGAACTACACGATCTTTTATGCTATGCTTAGGATTGGGTCTTGTCCATCACATCATTCTCCTAATGATGTGATCCCGTTATCAACGACATCCAATGTCCATAGTCAGGAAACCATGACTATCTGTTGATCACAACGAGCTGGTCAACTAGAGGCTCACCAGGGACATATTGTGGTCTAAGTATTCACACGTGTATTACGATTTCCGGATAATACAGTTATAGCATGAATAAAAGACAATTATCATGAACAATGAAATATAATAATACTTTTATTATTGCCTCTAGGGCATATTTCCAACAGTCTCCCACTTGCACTAGAGTCACTAATCTAGTTACATTGTGATGAATCGAACACCCATAGAGTTCTGGTGTTGATCATGTTTTGCACGCGAGAGAGGTTTAGTCAGCGGATCTGCGACATTCAGATCCGTGTGCACTTTGCAAATCTCTATGTCTCCATCTTGAACATTTTCACGGATGGAGTTGAAACGACGCTTGATATGCCTGGTCTTCTTGTGAAACCTGGGCTCCTTTGCGAGGGCAATAGCTCCAGTGTTGTCACAGAAGAGTTTGATCGGCCCCGACGCATTGGGTATGACTCCTAGGTCGGTGATGAACTCCTTCACCCAAATCGCTTCATGTGCTGCCTCCGAGGCTGCCATGTACTCCGCTTCACACGTAGATCCCGCCACGACGCTCTGCTTGCAGCTGCACCAGCTTACTGCTCCACCATTCAACATATACACGTATCCGGTTTATGACTTAGAGTCATCCAGATCTGAGTCGAAGCTAGCGTCGACGTAACCCTTTACGACGAGCTCTTCGTCTCCTCCATAAACGAGAAACATGTCCTTTGTCCTTTTCAGGTACTTCAGGATATTCTTGACCGCTGTCCAGTGTTCCTTGCCGGGATTACTTTGGTATCTTGCTACCAAACTTACGGCAAGGTTTACATCGGGTCTGGTACACAGCATGGCATACATAATAGATCCTATGGCTGAAGCATAGGGGATGACACTCATCTCTTCTTTATCTTTTGCCGTGGTCGGTGACTGAGCTGAGCTCAGTCTCATACCTTGTAACATAGGCAAGAACCCCTTCTTGGACTGATCCATTCTGAATCTCTTCAAAATCTTATCAAGGTATGTGCTTTGTGAAAGACCTATGAGGCGTCTCGATCTATCTCTATAGATCTTGATGCCTAATATATAAGCAGCTTCTCCAAGGTCCTTCATTGAAAAACACTTATTCAAGTAGGCCTTAATGCTGTCCAGAAATTCTATATTATTTCCCATCAGGAGTATGTCATCTACATATAATATGAGAAATGCTACAGAGCTCCCACTCACTTTCTTGTAAACGCAGGCTTCTCCATAAGTCTGCATAAACCCAAACGCTTTGATCATCTCATCAAAGCGAATGTTCCAACTCCGAGATGCTTGCACCAGTCCATAAATGGATCGCTGGAGCTTGCATACTTTGTTAGCGTTCTGAGGATCGACAAAACCTTCCGGCTGCATCATATACAGTTCTTCCTTAAGATGCCCGTTAAGGAATGCTGTTTTGACGTCCATCTGCCATATCTCATAATCATAGTATGCGGCAATTGCTAACATGATTCGGACGGACTTTAGCTTCGCTACGGGAGAGAATGTCTCGTCGTAGTCAATCCCTTGAACCTGTCGATAACCCTTAGCGACAAGTCGAGCTTTATAGATGGTACATTACCATCCGCGTCCGTCTTCTTCTTAAAGATCCATTTGTTTTCTATCGCTCGCCGATCATCGGGCAAGTCTGTCAAAGTCCATACTTTGTTTTCATACATGGATTCTATCTCGGATTTCATGGCTTCAAGCCATTTGTTGGAATCCGGGCCCGCCATTGCTTCTTCATAGTTCGAAGGTTCATTGTTGTCTAACAACATGATTTCCAGGACAGGGTTGCCGTACCACTCTGGTGCGGAACGTGTCCTTGTGGACCTACGAAGTTCAGCAGTAACTTGATCCGAAGTACTTTGATCATTATCATGGTTTTCCTCTTCAGTTGGTGTGGGCATCACAGGAACGGTTTCCTGTGCTGCGTTAATATCCCGCTCAAGAGGTAGTACTTCATCGAGTTCTACTTTCCTCCCACTTACTTCTTTCGAGAGAAACTCTTTTTCCAGAAAGCATCCGTTCTTGGCAACAAAGATCTTGCCTTCGGATCTTAAGTAGAAGGTATACCCTATAGTTTCCTTAGGGTATCCTATGAATACGCATTTTTCCGACTTGGGTTCGAGCTTTTCAGGTTGAAGTTTCTTGACATAAGCTTCGCATCCCCAAACTTTTAGAAACGACAGCTTAGGTTTCTTTCCAAACCATAATTCATACGGTGTCGTCTCAACGGATTTAGACGGTGCCCTATTTAAAGTGAATGTAGCTGTCTCTAGAGCGTATCCCCAAAATGATAGCGGTAAATCGGTAAGAGACATCATAGACCGCACCATATCCAATAGAGTGCGATTACGACGTTCGGACACACCGTTTCGCTGAGGTGTTCCAGGCGGCGTGAGCTGTGAAACGATTCCACATTTCTTTAAGTGTGTACCAAATTTGTGACTTAAGTATTCTCCTCCACGATCTGATCGTAAGAATTTTATCTTTCGGTCACGTTGATTCTCCACCTCATTCTGAAATTCCTTGAACTTTTCAAAGGTCTCAGACTTGTGTTTCATTAAGTAGACATACCCATATCTACTCAAGTCATCTGTGAGAGTGAGAACATAACGATATCCTCCGCGAGCCTCAACGCTCATTGGACCGCACACATCGGTATGTATGATTTCCAACAAGTTGGTTGCTCGCTCCACTGTTCCGGAGAACGGAGTCTTGGTCATTTTACCTAAGAGGCATGGTTCGCACGTGTCAAACGATTCATAATCAAGAGACTCTAAAAGTCCATCGGCATGGAGCTTCTTCATGCGTTTGACACCAATGTGACCAAGGCGGCAGTGCCACAAATATGTGGGACTATCGTTATCAACTTTAAATCTTTTGGCATCTACACTATGAACATGTGTAATATTACGCTCGAGATTCATTAAGAATAAACCATTGACCATCGGAGCATGACCATAAAACATATCTCTCATATAAATCGAACAACCATTATTCTCAGACTTAAATGAGTAGCCATCTCGTATTAAACGAGATCCAGATACAATGTTCATGCTCAAACTTGGCACTAAATAACAATTATTAAGGTTCAAAACTAATCCCGTAGGTAAATGTAGAGGCAGCGTGCCGACGGCGATCACATCGACTCTGGAACCATTCCCGACGCGCATCGTCACCTCGTCCTTCGCCAGTCTCCGTTTATTCCGCAGCTCCTGCTGTGAGTTACAAATATGAGCAACGGCACCGGTATCAAATACCCAGGAGTTACTACGAGTACTGGTAAGGTACACATCAATCACATGTATATCAAATATACCTTTGGTGTTGCCGGCCTTCTTATCCGCTAAGTATTTGGGGCAGTTCCGCTTCCAGTGACCCTTCCCCTTGCAATAAAAGCACTCAGTCTCAGGCTTGGGTCCATTCTTTGACTTCTTCCCGGCAACTGGCTTACCAGGCGCGGCAACATCTTTGCCGTCCTTCTTGAAGTTCTTCTTACCCTTGCCCTTCTTGAACTTAGTGGTCTTATTGACCATCAACACTTGATGTTCTTTCTTGATTTCAGCCTCTGCTGACTTCAGCATCGAGAACACTTCAGGAATGGTCTTTTCCATTCCCTGCATGTTGTAGTTCATCACAAAGCTCTTGTAGCTTGGTGGGAGCGACTGGAGGATTCTGTCAATGACCGCCTCATCTGGGAGGTTAATGTTCAGCTGGGTCATACGGTTGTGTAACCCAGACATCTTCAGGATGTGCTCACTGACAGAACTGTTCTCCTCCATCTTACAACTGTAGAACTTGTCGGAGACATCATATCTCTCGACCCGGGCATGAGCTTGAAAAACTAGTTTCAGCTCTTCGAACATCTCATATGCTCCGTGATGCGCAAAACGCTTTTGGAGCCCCGGTTCTAAGCTGTAAAGCATGCCGCACTGAACGAGGGAGTAATCATCAGCGCGAGACTGCCAAGCATTCATAATGTCTTGGTTCTCTGGGACGGGAGCGTCACCTAGCGGTCCTTCTAGGACATATTGTTTCCTGGCAGCTATGAGGATGATCCTCAGGTTCCGGACCCAGTCCGTATAGTTGCTGCCATCATCTTTCAGCTTGGTTTTCTCTAGGAACGCGTTGAAGTTCATGTTGACATTAGCGTTGGCCATTGATCTACAAGACATATTTGCAAAGGTTTTAGACTAAGTTCATGATAATAAAGTTCTAATCAAATTATGAACTCCCACTTAGATTAGACATCCCTTTAGTCATCTAAGTGTTACACGATCCGAGTCGACTAGCCCGTGTCCGATCATCACGTGAGACGGACTAGTCATCGTCGGTGAACATTTTCATGTTGATCGTATCTTCCATACGACTCGTGTTCGACCTTTCGGTCTCCGTGTTCCGAGGCCATGTCTGCACATGCTAGGCTCGTCAAGTTAACCCTAAGTGTTTTCGCTGTGTAAAACTGTCTTACACCCGTTGTATGTGAACGTAAGAATCCATCACACCCGATCATCACGTGGTGCTTAGAAACGACGAACTGTAGCAACGGTGCACAGTTAGGGGAGAACACTTCTTGAAATTTTATAAGGGATCATCTTATTTACTACCGTCGTCCTAAGTAAACAAGATGCATAATACATAATAAACATCACATGCAATTATATAGTTGTGACATGATATGGCCAATATCATATAGCTCCATTGATCTTCATCTTCGGGGCTCCATGATCATCTTGTCACCGGCTTGACACCATGATCTCCATCATCATGATCTCCATCATCGTGTCTTCATGAAGTTGTCACGCCAACGACTACTTCTACTTCTATGACTAACGTTTAGCAATAAAGTAAAGTAGTTTACATGACGTTATTCAATGACACGCAGGTCATACAAAAAATAATGACAACTCCTATGGCTCCTGCCGGTTGTCATACTCATCGACATGCAAGTCGTGAATCCTATTACAAAGAACATGATCTCATTCATCACAACTTCTGGCCATATCACATCACATGATCAATCGCTGCAAAAACAAGTTAGACGTCCTCTAATTGTTGTTGCATCTTTTACGTGGCTGCAATTGGGTTCCAGCAAGAACGTTTTCTTACCTACGAATCACCACAACGTGATTTTGTCAACTTCTATTTACCCTTCATAAGGGCCCTGTTCATCGATTCCGCTCCAACTAAGGTGGGAGAGACAGACACCCGCCAGCCACCTTATGCAACTTGTGCATGTCAGTCGGTGGAACCGGTCTCACGTAAGCGTACGTGTAAGGTTGGTCCGGGCCGCTTCATCCCACAATACCGTTGAGCAAGAAAAGACTAGTAGAGGCAAGTAAGATGACAAAATCCACGCCCACAACAAAGTTGTGTTCTACTCGTGCAAAGAGAACTACGCATAGACCTAGCTCTGATACCACTGTTGGGGAACGTTGCAGAAAATTAAAATTTTTCCTACGGTTTCACCAAGATCCATCTATGAGTTCATCTAAGCAACGAGTCTAGGGAGAGAGTTTGCATCTACATACCACTTGTAGATCGCGTGCGGAAGCTTGCAAGGTGATGATGTAGTCGTACTCGACGTGATCCAAATCACCAATGACCAGCGCCGAACGGACGGCACCTCCGTGTTCAACACACGTACGGGACGGGAGACGTCTCCTCCTTCTTGATCCAGCAAGGGGAAGGAGAGGTTGAGGAAGACAGCTCCACCGGCAGCACGACGGCGTGGTGATGGTGGAGAGGCAGTACTCCGACAGGGCTTCGCCAAGCACACAACGGAGGAGGAGAGGTGTTGGGGAGGGGAGGGCTGCGCCTTGGAGGGTGGTGCGGCTGCCCTCCCCTCACCCCTCTATTTATAGGGGGAAGGGAGAAGGGGGCCGGCCCCCTAGAACCCATCTAGGGGGGGGGGGGCGGCGGCCTAGGGGAGAGGGGAGAGGGTGGCTTGCCCCCCAAGCCAAGGGGGGCGCCCCTCTAGGGTTCCCCCTCAACCCTAGGCGCATGGGCCCAAGGGAGGGGGGTGCGGCCAGCCCACCAGGGGCTGGCTCCCTGCCCCACGCAGCCCATGTGGCCCCCCGGGAGGGGTGGCCCCTCCCGGTGGACCCCCGGAACCCTTCCGGTGGCCCCGGTACAATACCGGTATGACCCCGAAACTTCCCGGTGTCCGTTTGACAACTTCCCATATATAAATCTTTACCTCTGGACCCTTCCGGATCTCCTCGTGACGTCTAGGATCCCATCCGGGACTCCGAACAACATTCGGTAGTCACATACTAGTCTTCCTAATAACCCTAGCGTCACCGAACCTTAAGTGTGTAGACCCTACGGGTTCGGGAGACATGCAGACATGACCGAGACGCTCTCAGTCAATAACCAACAGCGGGACCTGGATACCCATGATGGCTCCCACATGCTCCTCGATGTTGTCATCGGATGAACCATGATGTCGAGGATTCGATCAAACCCTGTATGCAATTCCCTTTGTCAATCGGTACGTTACTTGCCCGAGACTCGATCGTCGGTATCCCAATACCTTGTTCAGTCTCGTTACCGGCAAGTCACTTTACTCGTACCGTAATGCATGATCCCGTGTCCAACACCTTGGTCACATTGAGCTCAGTATGATGATGCATTACCGAGTGGGCCCAGAGATACCTCTCCGTCATACGGAGTGACAAATCCCAGTCTCGATCCGTGTCAACCCAACAGCTACTTTCGGAGATACCTGTAATGCACCTTTATAGTCACCCAGTTACGTTGTGACGTTTGGTACACCCAAGGCACTCTTACGGTATCCGGGAGTTACACGATCTCATGGTCGAAGGAAGAGATACTTGACACTTGCAAAGCTCTAGCAAAACGAACTACACGATCTTTTATGCTATGCTTAGGATTGGGTCTTGTCCATCACATCATTCTCCTAATGATGTGATCCCGTTATCAACGACATCCAATGTCCATAGTCAGGAAACCATGACTATCTGTTGATCACAACGAGCTGGTCAACTAGAGGCTTACCAGGGACATAGTGTGGTCTAAGTATTCACACGTGTATTACGATTTCCGGATAATACAGTTATAGCATGAATAAAAGACAATTATCATGAACAATGAAATATAATAATACTTTTATTATTGCCTCTAGGGCATATTTCCAACAATAAGCACTCAAGCATAGATACAAGGGTAAAAATCAAATAAGAAGTGCCAAATCTGAAAATCCAACAGAAAAGCTTCGATTTGTAAAAAGAATCAATCGAATCGGAGCTATGGAACTGAAAATACAGTCAAAAGAACTTCGAATACAAATCAGCTTGAAACCAAATTTTAATATTGTCAAAACCATGTTCAAGTTGATTAACCAGAAAGAGGGGCTCGAGACGAAGATTTTGGCGTTGGTTTCACTGGATTTGGACGAACGGTTGAAAAGTTGCGAGGGTTTGAAGATCAGGGGCTAATCTGTGATAAAAATAATCGCAGATAGCTCCCTGGCAAAAAATAAAACAGAAAAAGAAAAATCTATCAGACGAACGTCCACTAACAGAGACAAACGGACGAATTCGTTCGTTAAAACGAGCTAACGAAAGAACGTTTGTAAGTTGGAACTAATCGAAGAAAACCGAACCGATCTAATAAAAAAACCAAAATGGATCTAGGTTTTTTTTAAAAAAAACGAACAGTTTATACCTAAACCGAAAGGAAAACCGGCGGCAGCGGCGGCCTCTGGTGGCGGCGCGTGGTGCGGCGGCAGCGTAGATCCGACGTCAACGGCGCAGATCGCGAGGCGCGGCGCGGCTAGGGTTTCGGGCGGCGCGGGCGAGCTGGCGGCTGGGCTGGGGCGGCGGCCTCGGGCGCTTATAAAGAGGCCTAGGCGGGATGTGTCCGGCTCGGGCACGGCCCAAGGTCGGTTCGCGCGTTTTTTTTTAAAATGGACGGAGTAAATAAATAAAAAGAAATATCAAACGGAGTCCAAAAATTCTGAAATAAATTTTCACGGTCCTCTAATAAAATTAGGACAAAGTGAACAATTTTCCCGGACCTAATGCAATTTTCAAGAATGCAGTTTTTTCCTAATTTAATTAAAATAACTCAGAATAAAAATCCAAATAAAACCGAATAAAATATTTATTTGATTTTAACATCTTTCCTCCAATATTTCTTTTATTTTTGGAGAAGTCATATTATCTCCTCTCTTTTATTTTTATATTCGAAATATTTTCAGAGAGAAAAATTATTAAAACCAAAATGATCCCCTTTTCAATATTTGAGAAAAATCCAAATATGAAAATAAAAGAAATCTCCAACTCTCTCCGTGGGTCCTTGAGTTGCTTAGAATTTCTAGGATCAAAACCCAAATTGCAAATAAAATATGATATGCATATGATGACCTATGTATAACATTCCAAATTAAAAATTTGGGATGTTACAAACCTACCCCCCTTAAGATGAATCTCGCCCTTGAGATTCGGGTTGGTTAGAAAATAGGTGTGCGTGGTCTTTCCGCAGGTCTTCCTCTCATTCCCAGGTGGCTTCATCCTTGGTATGGTGGCTCCACTGAACTTTGCAAAACTTAATAACCTTGTTGCGTGTGACTCGGCTGGCAAACTCGAGAATCTTGATAGGTTTCTCCTCATAGGTCAGATTGCTTCCAGGGGAACCGTATCTCTCAGAGGGATATCGGCCATCTCAGCATGGCACTTCTTCAACTGGGAAACGTGAAACACATCATGAACTCCTGACAGTCCTTTGGGTAACTCCAACTTGTAGGCAACTTCAACCATATGTTCCAAAACTCGGTATGGCCCTACTAATCTTGGGGCTAACTTTCCCATAACACCAAAATGTTTAACTCCTCACAAAGGTGACACTCGATGATATGCTCTGTCTTCGATTTCGTAGACTACCTCCTTGCGTTTTGAGTCTGCATAACTCTTCTGTCTGGACTGAGCTACCTTTAGTCTGTCTCAAATCAACTTAACCTTCTCTTCGGACTCTTTGATCAAACCTGGTCCAAACAACTGACAGTCTCCTATTCATCCCACATTAACGGTGTCCCGCACCTTCTTCCATACAAAGCTTCGAAAGGTGCCATCTTCAAACTGGCCTGGTAGCTGTTGTTGTATGATAACTCCGCGTAGGGCAAATTATAATCCTAGCTAGATCCATAATCTAGCGCACATGCCCTCAACATGTCCTCCAAAATCTGATTGACTCTCTCGGTCTGTCCATCTGTCTGCGGATGAAAGGCTGTACTGAACTCTAGCCTGGTACCCAAGGTCTAGTGTAGCTGATTCCAAAACTTCAAAGTAAACTGGGTCCCTCTATCTGATATGATGGTCCTTGGAACTCCGTGCAGACACATGATCCTGGTCATATATATCTTGACCAACTTCGCACCCATATAGGTAGTTTTCACTGGAATAAAGTGAGACACTTTGGTTAAACGATCCACTATTACCCAGATAGAATCATATCCTGATCGGGTCCTGGGTAATCCGGTGATGAAATCCATTCCAAGCTTATCCCACTTCCATTCCGGTATTGACATAGGCTGTAGTAATCCTGCTGGCTTCTGATGTTCTGCCTTTACTCTCTGACATACATCACATACGGCTACATACCCGGCAATATCTTTCTTCATACCAGTCCACCAGAAACGCTCCTTTAAATCCAAATACATCTTGGTGTTTCCGGGGTGTATTGAGTATGGCGAGTCATGAGCTTCCTAGAGTATTAACTTCCTGATCTATGCATTATTGGATACATAAACACGGTCCTCAAACCATAAGGTGTCATGCTCATCCTCACGAAAACCCTTGGCTTTTCATTTGCTCATTTTCTCCTTTATCTCAGCAATTTCCTTATCATCCTTCTGAGCTTCTCGAATCTTTCCCAATAATGTTGACTGAACTTCCATTGCTGCGACAAAACCTTTGGGGACTATCTCCAAATGTAGCCCCCTGAGATCTTCGGCTAACTCCTTTGGTAATCCCCCGCTTACGAGGATATTGGCATAACTCTTCCGGCTCAAAGCGTCTGCTACGACATTGGCCTTGCATGGATGATAGTGCAACTTCATGTCATAATCCTTTATAAGCTCCAACCATCTCCTTTGCCTGAGATTCAGCTCCTTCTGTGTGAAAATGTACTTCAAACTCTTGTGATCCGTGTACACATCACATTGATTTCCAATAAGAAAGTGTCTCCAGGTCTTGAGTGCATGCACTATGGCTGCTAACTCCAAATCATGCGTGGCATAATTCAACTCATGCGGTCGAAGCTGACATGAGGCATATGAAACAACTCTTCCGTCTTGCATGAGTACACCTCCAAGTCCTAAGTGAGAATTGTCGCAATACACCTGGGAATCCTTGCGTATATCCGGCAGAATCAGGACTGGGGCTGTAACCAAATGTTTCTTCAGCTCCTGAAAACTTGCCTCACATTCATCTGTCCACTTAAACTTAGTGTCTTTCTTCAGCAACTCCGTCATGGGCTTCACAATCTTAGAAAAATTCTCATTGAATCTTCGATAATATCCCATGAGTCCAAGAAAACTGCGGATCTCTCCAAATGAGGTGGGTGCCAACCACACAGTGATGGACTGAACCTTGGTAGGATCCACTGCTATACCTTCTCCTGATATAACATGGCCAAGAAATCCAACTTCCTTTAACCAAAACTCACACTTGCTGAACTTGGCATACAACTGATGTTCCCTGAGCTTCTCGAGAACTAAACGCAAATGCTCCTTGTGCTCCTCTTCATTCTTCGAGTATACCAAGATATCGTCAATGAACACCACGACAAACTTATCCAAGAATTCCATGAACACCTTATTCATCATACTCATGAAATAGGCAGGGGCGTTAGTCAATCCAAATGACATAACAGTGTACTCATATAGCCCATACCTTGTGGTGAAAGCTGTCTTGGGTATATCCTTTTCTTGGATCTTCAACTGGTGGTATCCTGATCGTAGATCGATCTTGGAGAATACTTTAGCTCCTTGCAATTGGTCAAACAAATCGTTGATCATCGGCAGTGTGTACTTGTTCTTGATCATCACTTTTTCCAATGCATGATAATCAACGACCATTCTCAAAGATCCATCCTTCTTCTCAAGCAAAAGCACTGGTGCTCCCCGCGGTGATGAACTTTGTCGAATGTAACCTTTCTCCAATAGCTCCTTAATCTACTTCTTAATCTCCTCCAGATCATTTGTGGGCATCCGGTATGGTCTCTTCGATGTTGGTCCGGTGCCTGGCAACAACTCTATCAAAAACTCAATGTCTCGATCCGGTGGCATGCGTGGTAATTCCTCTGGAAATACATCTGGGTTATCCTTCACTACAGGCACTTCCTCCTGAACAACTTCTGAGAGGGAATTTACTAGGGTTCTCCTTGGCGCATGCCTGGATACATACTTAATCCTTTTTCCCTCCGGGGTGGTGAGCAGAATTGACCTACTAGCACAGTCAATGTTTCCTCCATACTTTTACAGCCAATCCATGCCTAGTATCACATCCAATCCTTGTGACTCCAGAATTATTAGGTCTGAGGGGAAAACGTGGCTACCAATGGATAAGGGTAACCGATCGCACCATCGGCTAGCCATATACTCTGCACCTCGTGAGCTTACTAACATGGGTGTCCTAAGGGCTAAGGTGGGTAGCTTAAACTCGTCCACAAATCCCCTTGATATGTATGAATGCGATGCACCAGTATCAAAAAGAACGAGAGCAGTAAATGACTTAACCAAAAACTTGCGGATAACTGCGTCTGGCTGCTCTTCAACCTCCTCCACGTTAATGTGGTTCACTTGTCCCTTGTTGAAAGGGCTGGGCTTCTTCCCAGAGCTTCCATTGCCATTACCATTCTTTGCTTCAGGGCACTCATTGGCATAGTGTCCAGTCTTCCCGCACTTGAAACAAGTAATGTGACTTTGGTCCTTCTTGACAGGTGTGGCTGGGTTAGAGCGGTTCTGGTTGCTGCCGACTCCATTCCCATTTCCGTTCTTGGGGCCACTGTGGTTATGCGAACTTACTCCATTGTGTGTATGTCCTCCGTGATTATGGGTATATCCTCCCGAGTTCGGGGTAAAACGAGGCTGAGCTCCTGAATTGTACTTCCCTTGTCCATACTTCCTCTTGCGGCTCTCTATCTGTTGCTGCTTCCCTTCAATCATAAGGGCCTTGTCCACCAACTCTTGGTAGTTGTTAAATGTTGCCACCATTAACTGCATACTCATCTCATCATTTATCCCTTTGCTACGTCTTGAGCTTGCGTTGGTTTTCCCCGAAGAGGAAGGGATGATGAAGCAGAGTAGCGTAAGTATTTCCCTCAGTTTTGAGAACCAAGGTATCAATCCAGTAGGAGGCCACGATCAAGTCCCTCGTACATGCACAAAACGATAGCTACTCGCAACCAACGTGATTAGGGGTTGTCAATCCCTTCACGGTCACTTACGAGAGTGAGATCTGATAGATATAATATTTTTGGTATTTTTGGTATAAAGATGCAAAATAAAAAGTAAAAGCAAAGTAAAAAAGCAAAGCAAGATTAAAGTGGTGGAGATTAATATGATGAGAACAGACCCGGGGGGCATAGGTTTCACTAGTGGCTTCTCTCAAGAGCATAAGTATTCTACGGTGGGTGAACAAATTACTATTGAGCAATTGATAGAATTGAGCATAGTTATGAGAATATCTAGGCATGATCATGTATATAGGCATCACGTCCGTGACAAGTAGACCGAAACGATTCTGCATCTACTACTATTACTCCACTCATCGACCGCTATCCAGCATTCATCTAGAGTATTAAGTTAAAAACAGAGTAACACCTTAAGCAAGATGACATGATGTAGAGAGATAAATTCATGCAATATGAAATAAACCCCATCTTGTTATCCTCGATGGCAATGATGCAATACGTGCCTTGCTGCCCCTTCTGTCATTGGGAAGGGACACCACAAGATCGAACCCAAAGCTAAGCACTTCTCCCATGGCAAGAACTACCAATCTAGTTAGCCAAACCAAACGGATAATTCGAAGAGACTTGCAAAGATAACCAATCATACATAAAAGAATTCAGAGAAGATTCAAATATTATTCATAGATAGACTTGATCATAAACCAACAATTCATCGGTCTCAACAAACACACCGCAAAAAGAAGCTTACATCGAATAGATCTCCACAAGAGAGGGGGAGAACTTTGTATTGAGATTCAAAGAGAGAGAAGAAGCCATCTAGCTACTAACTATGGACCCGAAGGTCTGAGGTAAACTACTCACACTTCATCGGAGAGGCTATGATGATGTACAAGCCCTCCGTGATGACGGCCCTCTCCGGCGGAGCTCCAGAACAGGCCCCAAGATGGGATCTCATGGATACAGAAAGTTGCGGCGGTGGAATTAGGTTTTTGGCTCCTGTTCTGATCGTTTGGGGGTACGTATGTATATATAGGAGGAAGAAGTACGTCGGTGGAGCACCGAGGCACCCACGAGGCAGGGGGCGCGCCCTAGGGAGGGGAGCGCCCCTCACCCTCGTGACCTCCTCTTTGACTCCTTGGAGTAGGGTCCAAGTCTCCTGGATCACGTTTGGTGAGAAAATCACGTTCCCGAAGGTTTTATTCCGTTTGGACCCCGTTTGATATTCTGTTTCTCCGAAACACTGAAATAGGCAAAAAACAGCAATTCTGGGCTGGGCCTCCGGTTAATAGGTTAGTCCCAAGAATAATATAAAAGTGGAAAATAAACCCCAATATAGTCCGAAACAGTAGATAATATATCATGGAGCAATCAAAAATTATAGATACGTTGGAGACGTATCACCCTTCCATAAACTTCTCCTGCTTCACGGCATCTGTGGCCACATCATCTGGGGCAAAATGGGCTAACTTACTAAACTCATCCACGTACTGCCCCACAGTACGGTTTCCTTGGCATAAGTTGCGAAACTCATGCTTCTTCATGCTCATAGCTCTAGTTGAGACGTGAGAAGTGCGAAATGCTTGCTGAAACTGCTCCCAAGTGACATTGGCTATGGGGAAGGTGGCTGTGTAATTCTCCCACCATGAGGCTGTGGGTCCATCCAATTGATGTGTGGCAAAGTGCACCTTCTCAGCATCTATGCAACCTACAGTGGTCAACTCCCTTCCAATCCTGCATAGCCAGTCATCAGCAACTATCGGCTCAGTGCTACTGGAAAACACCGGCGGCTGCAACCTCAGAAAACAAGCTAAGTTGTCAACTAGAGGTGGTGGTGGTGGATTGTTGTTGTTGTTGCCTTGGTTCTGGACTAGTAGTTGCATCAAGGAATTTTGCTGTTGGATCAACTGAGTGAGCTCCGGTGGGAAGGCAAATCCGTGGTCACGTCTCAGAGGCATCTGATGGGTTTAGAGGGATGAGATTAGAATAGAATGAGGTCTAGTGAGAAAGCACGACCCATATGCACATGAGATAAACAAATTCATATCACACCAATCAATTCAAACAAGGGCATACAATCGATCTAACTATCGTTACAGTGCTCGGATTATTACTATATACATGGGGGGAAATACTATTGATAATATGGTGGTCTACTAGAAATTTTGATCGGTGGAAGACTCCATGATATCCGCTCTAGCTTCGTCTTCATAGTCATCATCACTACTGTCGGGGTCGGAGTCGGTGTCGTCGATGATGATGTAGTCCTCGGGATGGTCGTCATCTCCTCCTGGCGCGGGGTCTCCCATGAATACTCCTAGCTTCCATGTCAGGTTGCCATTCTTCTCCACTAGTGTTGCAATTTCCTCCTCATATCCGTCGCGAGTAGACTTGAGTTCCTCTTCTAGCTCCCGGTTCGAGATCATCACCTTCTTCGGGTCTATCATGCTTGCACACATTTGGTTCTCCTGGCGATGAATGTGTTGTTTAACTCCTGGATGAAGGCTGCAATGGACCTGTCCCTCCTGGTGCTGATCATCTCCCATTGCTCATCTTGGCGCCCACATATCTAGTAGATGGTGTCCTTAAGATCCTTGTGATAAACTTCACCGATGCGCCCCATGGTGATGTGGGCAGCCATGCTCTTTCCTAGACTCCAGGTTGGTGCATCAAAGGAAAATTATATGGGCTCACTAACTGGCATGAATGTCCTTCCTGGAACTTGAACTTGAATCATCCAACACTCTTCATTTGGTAAAGTGGTGGTGTAGGTCCCGGTGAAACTTGGTATTCCGATGTTCAGGTACCTAGTGACTTCCTTCAAGTGTCGCCCAAAAGGTGTGTCTTCATCTGGTTGTGCAAACTTGTTCCTTGAGTCCTCCATCCTATAGTGTGGAAAATGGAAAGAAGTCAGAAATGAGTAGAGAAGAGTGACCTATGGCTCATCTTAGTGGTCGTTCCCTACAATCAACATGTGCTCTAATACCATCTTGTAGCGATCCGACCTCAAATGGTCAAATCTCTGTGTATAAGTGTCATCCCTGGATCGGTAATGCTGACACACACAGTACTTCGAAGGATTTATAACAGAGTGCAATCACACACTTATTACATTGAATGTCTCAAAAGAGAACTTATCACAATAATATGTCTTAAGGCCATCTAAATAAGATAACAGCGGAAGGCTTGGAAGATAAAGTGAGTCCATCAAGTCCAACGGCATAACTGAGTGCACGACAACGACCTATCGCACCTTACTCTTCGTCTGAAACGTCTACAACATAATATGTTGCATCCCGAAAATGGGTCAGCACATGGAATATGCGGGCAATATAACACACTAGAGCAATGAACAGGTAAATGCTATCACTACATGCATATATGGCTGGCGGAGGCTCACTACAAAAAAAAGACACATCCGTGACATTTTGGGCCGAACGATTTTTTTGTCATACTTATGACACTTCTATGACGATTATTGTGATAAAACCTGGTATCATCATAGATGTGGTGGGCTCCTACTTCTATGACAAAAAAATCATGACATAAAATGGGCTTTTCGTCCTGGGCAGGCCATAGACGCAGCTGCATGACATTGTTTGGGCCGTCCATGACGGACAAAACTGTGGTAGAAGCGAGGGCGATGAAACTATCGGGGTGTTCCCAGTTATGGTGGGTGATCAGGGCCAAGCGATGCATGGAGGTTTGCACGTTTCTCTCGTACACACACGCGCGTGGGTGCGAGGCATTGAGCTCTAACTGAATCCGAGCGAGGCGTTCGCCTACTGAACCCGAGCGATTGCACTGTAGGCTATGCGTTACTGAACCCGAGCGATCGATCGATGCATGGCTGTTAGCTGAACCCGATCGAGCGATTCCTTCACTATTGCTGCTAAATGAAGTCGATCGATGCTGCCTCTGGATGAACAGTGAGCGTTGCTGGGGGGGTTGGATGAACAGTTCCCGGTGGCGGTGGATGAACAGGACCCCGTGGTGTTGGCTCTGGATGAACATGACCCCGATCGACCGAGCTGGTTGGGGCTGGATGAACAGGACCCCGTGGAGGGCTGATGAACAGGACGGCCCCGTGGAGGGCTGGATGAACAATAGATGGTGGAGGGCTTGATGAACAGTAGCCCGTGGAGGGGTGGTTGAACAGGAGCCCGTGGAGAGGGCTGGTTGAACAGTAGCCGGTGGAGTAGCGTGCGGTGGAGGCTGGATGAACAGTTGCCCGTGGATGAACAGTCGCAGGTGGAGGCTGGAGGAGGTCGACGGTGGATGAACAGTAGCCCGTGAAGGCTGGAGGGGGTCGACGGTGGAGATGAACAGTATCCCGTGGAGTCCCATTTTGTGGTACACCACACCCCTCCCGATGAACATGACCCCTATTTCGACCGTAGCGCTCCAACACAAGTCAGTTTCCTCTGTTTTGCGGTACGCCACACCCCTCCCGATGAACATGACCCCCGTTTCGACCATAGGAGGTCCGTTTCCTCCATTTTGCGGTACACCAGACACCTCCCGATGAACAGGATCCTGTTTCTGTAGCGACCCGACCTCAAACGGTCAAGTCTCTGTGCTTCAGTGTCATCCCTGGATAGGTAATGCTGACACACATAGTACTTCGAAGGATTTAAAATAGAGTAGCAATCACACACTTATTACATCGAATGTCTCAAAAGAGAACTTATTACAATAAGCATGTCTTAAGGCCATCTAATTAAGATAACAGCGGAAGGCTTGGAAGATAAAGTGAGTCCATCAACTCCAACGACATAGCTGAGTGCATGACAAACGACCTACGACAACTTACTCATCGTCTGAAAAGTCTGCAACATGATACGTTGCAGCCCGAAAACGGATCAGCACATGGAATATGCTGGCAAAGTAACACAAGAGAGCAATGAACAGATAAATGCTATCACTATATGCATATTTGGCTGGTGGAGGCTCTATGGTTATATTGTTTTTGCGAAAAGACAATTTTTCCCTACAAAAAAGGAATATATTTTATTTGAACTATCATGGTAGTTGAAACATCATTGAGAAGGTTCCTGCAACTAAATCCCAATTAAAGTAGTCATTAACATCCCAACAAATTTATTTAGAGTGATGAGATCAAATCCATAATTCAAGTACCAGATACTCAAGATGTCCATAACTGGGGACACGGCTAACCATCATTAGTTTACACACTCTGCAGAGGTTTGCGCACTTTTCCCCACAAGACTCGATCTCCTCCATTTTATTTCTCGCACTATAGGGTGTTTGAGAAACGGATGACCGAGACACCGTCTTTCAGAAGCATTAACTCTTTACTCTTGGTGGACCGTTACACCTACTTTCCCCTACATCTACTAGCCCACCACTGAAAGAGGTCACATAACATACTCAACTATTCCAGAGCCCATAGTGGCTTGTGGCTGCACATGGAAGTTTCTAGAATGAATAATCTTATGATCCCTTTGAGCCTGGGTGGCGGACCGTAGGATGATCACACGGGTACTCCGAGATATCCTTGGACAACACTAGATTCTCCAGGTGCCCACAAGCAATCCACCCAGATGTGTATTAATGTTGCCACCTTAAGTTAAACCATTAATTAACAACTCACATCTGTCATGGATACACTCAAACCCAAACCACATCTATGAGCATAGCATAGCAATATAAGCATAACGTTGAAGTAACTCCCAGGGGTTTGATAATAAAAACAGGTAATAGGTTCTACCTCATCATCTACTTCCCAGACCCACATGTTAAGAGATCCTACTCATGCAATGTGTGAGTGTTGAAACTAATGCATAAAAACTGGGTGATAAAGGGGTATGATCAAAGTGTTACTTGCCTTGCTGATGATCCGCAAAACCTAGAGACTCGTAACAGCACGCTTCACACTCTGGGTGTTCTATCAGAAACAAACAATAACACACATAAGAAATAAAGCAAAGATGCACGGCGAAACTCAAATAAGAAGATCTGACGAGAAAGTTCAACTGAAGAACTCCGGTTTGCAAAAAGAATCAAACTAAACGGAGCAACTAAAGATCCGATTACTAATCTGGTCTAAAGTCAAATTTTACAGTACCAAAATCTTGTTCAAGTTGGTTAAACGGAAAGAGGTCCTTGAGACAAAGATCTAAGTGCTTGTTTCACCTGATTCGGATAAACGAGCGAAAAGATATACTAGAACGAAGATTAGGACAGAAATCGCGACCGAAAATAATCGTGGAAAAACCCTGGAAAAAGAAAACTGACAAATAGGCTAATGAACGAACGTTTGCTGTCTGTGACTAACAGATGAACACGTTCGTTAAAACGAATATACGGATGAATGTATGTGATTTAACTAAACCGAGAAAAACCGAAAAGAAACCAATCTAAAAAAACAAACTAGGGTTTTGAAAAAAAACGAACGGTTTTCTAAAACCGTTGGCAATGTCTACCTCAGCAAGGTCGGCGGCGTGTGGCGGCAGCAGGACGGCAGAACGGCGACGCGCGGCGGCGGCGGCTTAGGGTTAGGGCAGGGGCTGGCAGCTTGCTGGGCCTCGGGGTTGCGGGGGCGCGGCTTATAAGGCCGGTCGGGCCAAGTGTCCAGGTCGGACACGGCCCGGTAGGTCGGTTACCTTTTTTCAAATAAATCCCGCCACAGAAAAACAAATAAAAGAAATACTAAACGGACTCCAAAAATCCTGAAATAATTTTTCACGGTCCTCTAATAATATTGCGGGCAAAGTGAGCATTTATTTAGACCTCTAACTCAAGTTTGAAAAACGCATTTTTTCCTAATTCAAATAAAATCGCAATAAAACCCAAATAAAATAACTTATTTGATTTTAATATTTTCCTCTAATATTTCATTTATTTTGGAGAAGTCATATTATCTCCTCTCATATTTTTTTAACATGAAATATTTTTGGGGAAAAATAATTAATACCAAATGATTCTCTTTTCAAAATTTGAGACAACTCAAATATGAAAATAATGAAATTCCCAACTCTCTCCGTGGGTCCTTGAGTTGCTTAGAATTTTTAGGATCGCAAAGCAAAAATGCAATAAAATATGATATGCATGAATGACCTTTTTTAACATTCCAAATTGAAAATTTGGGATGTTACAAACCTACCCCCCTTAAGGTGAATCTCGTCCTCGAGATTCGGGTTGGCTAGAAAATAGGTGTGGGTCGTATTTGCGTAGATCATCCTCTCGTTCCCAGTTTGATTCATCCTTGGTATGGTGGCTCCACTGGATTTTGCAAAAACTTAATAACCTTGTTGCGAGTAAATCGGCTGACAAACTCGAGAATCTTTACATGTTTCTACTCATATGTCAAATCACTATCCAACTGAATTGCTTCCAGGGGCACCATATCTCTCAGAGGGATATCCGCCATCTCAGCATGGCACTTCTTCAACTGGGAAACGTGAAACACATCATGAACTCCTGAGAATCCTTCGGGTAATTCCAACTTGTAGGCTACCTCTCCCATGCATTCCAAAACACGGTACGACCCTACAAATCTCGGGGCTAACTTTCCCTTAACTCTAAAATGTTTAACCCCTCGTAGAGGTGACACTCGCAGATATGCTCTATCTCCGAGTTCATAGACTACCTCCTTGCATTTTGAATCTGCATAACTCTTCTGTCGGGACTGAGCTACCTCCAGCCTATCTCGTATCAGCTTAACCTTCTCTTCAGACTCCTAAATCAAATCTGGTCCAAACAACTGACGGTCTCCAACTTCATCCCACATTAACGGTGTCCTGCACCTTCGTCCATACAGAGCTTTGAACGGTGCCATCTTCAAACTGGCCTGGTAGCTATTGTTGTATGAGAACTCCATGTAGGGCAAGTTGTCATGCCAACTAGACCCATAGTCTAGTGCACAAGCTCTTAACATGTCCTCCAGAATCTGATTTACTCTCTCGGCCTGTCCATCTGTCTGCGGATGAAATGCGGTACTGAACTCTAGCCTGGTTCCCAAAGTTTGGTGCAGCTGGTGCCAAAACTTTGATGTAAACTATGTCCCTCTATCTGATACGATGGTCCTCGGAACTCCATGCATACATACGATCCTGGTCATATATATATCTTGCCCAACTTCGCACTTGTATAGGTGGTCTTCACGGGGATAAAGTGAGCGACTTTGGTCAAACGATCCACTACTACCCAGATATAATCATATCCCGACTGGGTCCTGGGTAATCCGGTGATAAAATCCATGCCAAGCTTATCCCACTTCCATTCGGGTATCGGCATAGGCTGCAGTAATCCTGCTGGCTTCTAATGTTCTGCCTTCACTCTCTGACATACATCACATACGGCTACATACTCGGCAATATCCTTCTTCATCCCAGTCTACCAGAAATGCTCCTTCAAATCCAAATACATCTTGGTGTTTCTGGGGTGTATCAAGTATGGTGAGTCATGAGCTTCTTGTAATATCAACTTCCTAATCTCCGCATTATTGGGCACAAATATACGGTCCTCAAACCATAGGGTGCCGTGCACATCCTCACGAAAACCTTTAGCTTTGCCTTCAGCCATCTTCTCCTTTATCTCAGCAATTTCTTTGTCATCCTTCTGAGCTTCTCGAATCTTTCCCAACAACGTCGACTGAACTTCCATGGTTGTAACAAAACCTCTAGGAACAATCTCTAAACGAAGCTCCCTGAGATCTTCTGCTAACTCCCTTGGCAAACCTCCTGTTACTAGGGTATTGGCATAACTCCTCCGGCTCAAAGCGTCTGCTACGACATTGGCCTTTCCTGGATGATAGTGCAACTTCATATCGTAATCCTTTATAAGCTCCAACCATCTCCTTTGCCTGAGATTCAACTCCTTCTGTGTGAAAATCTACCTCAAACTCTTATGATCCGTGTACACATCACAATGGTTCCCAATAAGAAAATGTCTCAAGGTCTTGAGTGCATGCACTACAGCTGCCAACTCCAAGTCATGTGTGGCATAATTTAACTCATGTGGTCAAAGTTGCCGTGAGGCATACGAAACAACTCTTCCGTCTTGCATAAGTACTCCTCCAAGTCCTAAGCGAGAGGCGTCGCAATACACATGGAAATCCTTGCGTATATCCGACGGAATCAGCACTGGGGCTGTAGTCAACCGTTTCTTCAACTCCTAGCAACTTGCTTCACATTCTTCAGTCCAATGGAACTTGGTGTCCTTCTTCAACAACGTCGTCATAGGCTTCGCAATCTTAGATAAATTTTCAATGAATCACTAATAGTATCCCGCGAGTCCAAGAAAACTGCGGATCTCTCCAACTGAGGTGGGTGCCAACCACTCAGTGACTGATTGAACCTTGGTAGGATCCATTACTATACCTTCTCCTGATATAACATGTCCAAGAAATCCAACTTCCTTCAACCAAAACTCACACTTGCTAAACTTGGCATATAACTGACGTTCCCTGAGCTTCTCAAGAACCAAACACAAATGCTCCTTGTGTTCCTCTTCATCCTTCGAGTATACCAAGATATCATCAATGGGCACCACAACAAACTTATCCAAGAATTCCATGAACACCTTATTCATCATACTCATGAAATAGGCAGGGGCGTTAGTCAATCCAAATGACATAACCGTATACTAATATAGCCCATACATTGTGGTGAAAGCTGTCTTAGGTATATCATTTTCTCGAATCTTCAGCTGGTGGTATCCTGATTGCAGGTCAATCTTCGAAAACACTTTAGCTCCTTGCAGCTGGTCAAACAAATCATTGATCATTGGTAGTGGGTACTTATTCTTGATTGTTACTTCATTCAATGCCCGATAATCAACCACCATTCTCAAAGACTTATCCTTCTTCTCAACCAGGAGTACTGGGGCTCCCCATGGTGATGAACTTCATCGAATGTAACCTTTCTCCAATAACTCCTTGATCTGCTTCTCAATCTCCTCTAGATCATTTGCGGGCATCCGGTATGGTCTCTTCGATATCGGTTCGGTGCTTGGCAATAACTCTATCGAAAACTCAATGTCTCGATCTGGGGGTATGCCTGGTAATTCCTCTGGAAATACATCCGGGTAATCCTTCACTACAGGCACTTCTTCCTGAACAACTCCCGTGAGAGAATTTATGTGAGTACTCTTAGGAGTATGCCGGGATACATACTTGATCCTTTTTCCCTCCGGGTGGTGAGTACAATCAACTTACTGGCGCAATCGATGTTTCCTCCATACATCGATAGCCAATCCATACCAAGTATCACATCCAATCCTTGGGATTCCAAAATTATCAAGTCTGAGGGGAAAACATGTCTACCTATGGACAATGGCATCTGAAAACATCCCTGGCTAGCCATATACTCCGCTCCTGGTGAGCTTACTAACATGGGTGTCCTAAGTACCTTGGTGGGCAACTTATATTTATCCACGAATCCCCTTGAAATGTATGAATGTGATGCACCACTATCAAAAAGAACTATTGCAGTAAATGCCTTAACCAAAAACTTACTGATAACTGCATCAGGCTGTTCTTTGGCCTCCTCCACGTTCACGTGGTTCACTTGTCCCTTGTTGAATGGGTTGGGCTCCTTCCCAGAGTTTCCATTGCCATTCCCATTCTTCGCTTCAGAACACTCAGTGGTGTAGTGTCCAGTGTTCCCGCACGTGAAACAAGTAATGTGACTCAGGTCCTTCTTGGCGGGCGTTGCTGGATTAGAGCGGTTCTGATTGCTGCCTGCTCCATTCCCATTTCCATTCCTAGGGCCATGATGGTTATGTGGAATTCCTCCATTATGGTTATGGCCTCCATGGTTATGGGTAAATCCTCTTGGGTTCGTGGTGAGATGGGGTTTCTGCTGAGCTCCTGAATTGTACCTCCCTTGTCCATACTTCCTCTTGCGGTTCTCAATATGTTGTTGCTTCCCTTCAATCATAAGAGCCTTATCTACCAACTCCTGGTAGTTGTTGAATGTTGCCACCATCAACTACATGCTCATCTCATCCTTCAACCCTTTCATAAACTTCTCGTGCTTCGTGGCATCCGTGGCCACATCATCTAGGGAATAACGAGATAACTTACTAAACTCCTCCACGTACTGACCTACAGTACGATTACCCTGGCTAAGTTGCGAAACTCACGCTTCTTCATGCTTATAGCTCCAGTTGAGACATGGGCTGTGCGGAAAGCTTGCTGGAACTGCTCCCAAGTGACATTGGCTATGGGAAAAGTGGCTGTGTAATTCTCCCACCATGCGGCTGCGGGTCCATCCAGTTGGTGTGCGGCAAAATGCACCTTCTCAGCATCTGTGCAACCGGCAGTGGTTAACTCCCTTCCAATCCTATGTAGCCAGTCATCAGCAACTAAGAGCTCGGTGCTACTGGAAAACATCGGTGGTTGTAACCTCAGAAAACGGGCTAAGTTGTCAACTGGTGGTGGTGGCGGAGGGTTGTTGTTTTATTGTTGTTGTTGTTGTTGTTGTTGTTGTTGTTGTTGTTGTTGTTGTTGTTGTTGTTGTTGCCCTGATTCTGAACTAGCAACTGCATCAGTGTATTCTACTGCTGGATCAACTGAGTGAGCTCCGGTGGGAAAGCAAATCCGGGGTCATGTCTCGGAGGCATTTGATGGGTTTAGAGGGGAGATATTAGAATAGAATGATGTCTAATCAGAAAGCACTACCCATATGCACATGAGACAAACACAATCATATCATATCACTCAATCAATCAAGCAAGGACATACAATCGATCTAACTATCGTTACAGTGCTCGGACTACTAATATTTACATGGGGGAATACTACTAATTATATGGTGGTCTACTAGAAATTTTGATCGGTGGAAGACTCCATGATATCCGCTCTAGCTTCGTCTTCATAGTCATCATCACTACTATCGGGGTCGGAGTCGGTGTCGTCGATGATGATGTAGTCTTTAGAACGAGTCTCCTTAGGTTCGTTGTCTTCACCTCCTGGCGCGGGGTCTCCCATGAAAACTCCTTGCTTCCTTGTCATGTCATCATTCCTCTCCACAAGTATCATCATTTTCTCCTCATATCCATCACATGTAGACTTAAGCTCCTCTTCCAGCTCTGTGATCCTGGTCATCGCCTTCCTCAAATCTATCATGCTTGCGCACATCTAGTTCTCCTGGTGACATATGTGATGGTTTAACTCCTGGATGAATGCTGCAATGGACTTGTCCTTCCTGGTGCTTATCATCTCCCATTGCTCATCTCGGCGCCCACATATCTGGTAGATAGTGTCCTTAAGCTCCTTATGGTAAACTTCGCCGATGCGTCCCATGACAATATGGGCTGCCATGCTCTTGCCTAGACTCTAGGTTGGTGCATCAAAGGAAAACTCTATGGGTTTAGTGACTGGCGTGAATTTCCTTCCTGGAACTTGAACTCGAATCAACCAATGCTCCTCTTCTGGTAAAGTGGCGGTGTAGGTCCTGGTGAAGCTTGGTATTTCGATGTTCATGTACTTAGTGACTTCCTTCGAGTGTCGTCCAAACGGGGTGTCTTCATCCGACTATGTAAACTTGTTCCTTGAGTCCGCCATCCTAAAGAGTAGAAAATGGAGAGGAGTCAGAAAGGAGTAGAGAAGAGTGATATATGGCTCATCTTAATGGTCGTGTCCTACATTCAGCGTGTGTTGTGATACCATCTTTTAGCGACCCAACCTCAAACGATCTAGTCTCTGTGCTTCAGTGTCATCCCTGGATCGGTAATGCTGACACACATAGTACTTCGAAGGATTTATAACAGAGTAGCAATCACACACTTATTACATAGAATGTCTCAAAAGAGAACTTATTACAGTAAGCATGGCTTAAGGCCATCTAATTAAGATAACAACGGAAGGCTTGGAAGATAAAGTGAGTCCATCAACTCCAACGACATAGCTGAGTGCATGACAAATGACCTACGGCATCTTACTCGTCGTCTGAAAAGTCTGCAACATGATACGTTGCAGCCCAAAAACAGGCCAGCACATGGAATATGCTGTCAAAGTAACACAAGAGAACAATGAACAGATAAATGCTATCACTACATGCATATTTGGCTGGTGGAGGCTCTATGGTTATATTGTTTTTGCAAAAAGCCAATTTTTCCCTACAACAAAGGAATATATTTTATTTTAACTATCATGGTAGTTGCAACATCATTGAGAAGGTTCCTCCAATTCAATCCCAGTTAAAGTAGTCATTAACATACCAACAAATTTATTTAGAGTGATGAGATCAAATCAATAATTTGAGTACCAGATACTCAAGATGTCCATAACCGGGAACACGGCTAACCATGATTAGTTTATACACTATGCCGAGGTTTGCGCACTTTCCCCACAAGACTCGATCTCCTCCTTTGGATTTCTCGCACTACAGGTTGTTTGAGAAACGGATGACCGAGACACAGTCTTTCAGAAGCATTAGCTCTTTACTCTGGGTGGACCGTTACACCTACTTTCCCCTACATCTGCTAGCTCACCACTGAAAGAGGTCACACAACATACTCAACTATGCCAGAGCCCATAATGGCTCGTGGCTGCACACGGAAGTTTCTAGCATGAATAATCTTATGATCCCTTTGAGCCTGGGTGGCGGACCGTAGGATGATCACACAGGTACTCCGGGATATCCTTGGACAACACTGGATTCTCTAGGTGCCCACAAGCAATCCACCCAGATGTGTATTAAAGTTGCCACCTTAAGTTGAACCATTAATTAACAACTCACATCAGTCATGGATACACTCAAACCCAAACCACGTCTACGAGCATAGCATAGCAATATAAGCATAACGTAGAATTAACTCCTAGGGCTTTGATCATAAAACAGGTAATAGGTTCTACCTCATCATCTACTTCCCAGACCCACATGTTAAGAGATCCTACTGATGCAATGTGTGAGGGTTGAAACTAATGCATAAAAACTGGGTGATAAATGGGTATGATCAAAGTGTTACTTGCCTTGCTGATGATCTACAAAACCTAGAGACTCGTAGCAGCACTCTTCACACTCCGGGTGTTCTATCGCAAACAAACAATAACATACATAAGCAATCAAGCAAAGATGCATGGGGAAAACTAAAATAAGAAGATCTAACTAGAAAGTTCAACTGAAGAACTCCGGTTTGCAAAAGGAATCAAACCAAATGGAGCAACGAAACTCAAACCACGAAAGAAACAAGATCCAATTACTAATCTGGACTAAATTCAAATGTTACAGTACCAAAATCTTGTTCAAGTTGGTTAAATGGAAAGAGGTCTTCGAGAAGAAGATCTAGGCGTTTGTTTCACCTGATTCGGATAAACGAGCGAAAAGATATACTAGAACGAAGATTAGGATAGAAATCGCGATCGAAAATAATCACAGAAAAACCCTGGAAAAAGAAAATTGACGAACAGGCTATCGAACGAATGTTCGCTGTCTGTGACTAACAGATGAACAATGTTCGTTAAAACAAATGTATGGACGAACGTCCGCGATTTAACTAAACCGAGAAAAACCGAAAAGAAACCGATCTATAAAAAATGAAGTAGGGTTTCAAAAAAACCGAACGGTTTTCTTGCGAAAACCGGTGGCAGCGGCTACCTCAGCGAGGTCGGCGGCGTGCAGCGGTAGCAGGACGGCGGAACGGCGACGCGTGGCGGTGCGGCGGCGGCAGCTTAGGGTTAGGGCAAGGGCCGGCAGCTCGCTGGGCCTTGGGGTCGCAGGGGCGCAGCTTATAAGGCCAGCCGGGTCAAGTGTCTAGGTTGGACACGGGCTGGTAGTTCAATTACCTTTTTTTAAAATAAATCCTGCTGCAGAAAAACAAATAAAAGAAATAGTAAATGGACTCCAAAAATTCTGAAATAAATTTTCACGGTCCTCTAATAATATTGCGAACAAAGTGAACATTTATTTAGACTTCTAATGCAATTTTCAAAAACGCATTTTTTTCCTATTTCGAATAAAATCGCAATAAAACCCAAATAAAATAACTTATTTGATTTTAATATTTTCCCTCTAATATTTCATTTATTTTTGGAGAAGTCATATTACCTCCTCTCATATTTTTTTAATATGAAATATTTTCGGGGAAAAATAATTAAAACCAAATGATCCTCTTTTCAAAATTTGAGAAAACTCAAATATGAAAATAACAAAATTCCCAAGTCTTTCCGTGGGTCCTTGAGTTGCTTAGAATTTCTAGGATCGCAAAGCAAAAATGCAATAAAATATGATATGCATGAATGACCTTTGTATAACATTCCAAATTGAAAATTTGGGATGTTACAGTTTCGAACGTGGCCGGTCGAACACAAGACCATTTCCTCTGTTGTGCGGTACGCCAGGCCTCGTTTCCATCGGCTGTTCCGTCCAAGCCGGTTGGCTCCCACGCGTACCGTTGCCTCCGGATGAACACGATGCATTCTGTTGCCTCCCCATGAACACGACGACGACGCAGTTTCTCTGTTCCGACCCAACCATGTACACGACCCCTGGCCGTACGTATGCGCGAGTAGGCGTTCGAGACCCCGCCTGTATGTACGTACATGGCCATATTTTCTTTTTTGCACACTAGCCACTGTACGTACGTGTACATGCTACATGCGGGCTTGTACTATGACACGTGCACGCTCTACATCGACTAGTATGTACGTACACGTTCGCGACCAGAACGACAACGCTACGTACGCTTCGACCAGGTGGGTCCCGACTGTCAGGCACTTCCTTGCGTGCGAAGATATAGCTGGTGGGTCCCAGCAGTCAGGGGGCGAATCCTTTTTTTTTTGCCCAGACGCACTTCCTTGTGTGCAAAGATGTAGCTGGTGGGTCCCAGCAGTCAGGGGGAATTTTTTTTTGCAAAATACGATGGCCCGTCCGGTGGGTCCCCGCTGTGAGGTGCAGGAATAATTATTTTCCGCGTAATAAGGAGGCACTTCATTGCAGCTGCCGTGGACCCAGCTGTCAGCCTCTCCATGTACAGTACTCTTCCGATGGAAGTCGGTTGTTGACCACATTGACCACGCCGCGCCGAGAGCACCAAGGCGGTGGACGATGGCGATGCCTAGGAAGGGGACGACGCGGAGCCAGGGAAGACGTGGCAGTGGATACCCACGCGGAGAGGAGTACAAGGGATCACTGGTTCGGCTGCGGTGTGAGGCTGTCGTTGCCGCAGAATAGCAGGGGGTGTGGGTGAGTAGAGGGATGACCTGGCCAACGGTGGGAGTAGTAGGGGGCGGTGAGGCCTCCGCGGCATCACAACCGGCCATGGGAGGCAGGAGCACGCGGCACGACCGGCGCTGGTTTGGGCGGCTGGAGCAAGAAGACCAGAGGTTGAAGAAGCACTACGACCATTGGATGAACATCGTATGGTCACTGGAGCTAGAATCATTCATATATTGACTAAGTTCACAAAGCCCTCCGTCCCCGTCAACTTAGTAGGCCCACAAGTCAGCCTCCCACTGTGGTGGGTCCCAACTGGAGCCCTCGTCCACCATAGTGTAGGCCCTTCACTGACTTCCTCGTCCTCCCTTTCGCTGGCCCTTCATACAAGCCCTCGTCCGCCGTAATAGATCCGCCTCACCGAAAGCACTGTACAATGCGCCCGCCGAAGCCTTCGTCCACTGCACCGGACCCGCTCCATGAACGCCATATTCAATTCCACCGGCCCTGCTTTACCGACGCCGCAGCCTCATCAGGTTATTTCGATTTGTACTCCTTTGGTTCTTCTCTTTATCGTGCAACTGTTCACTTACCACAGATGAGCTTTCTTGTATATCGACAGGCGCCACAACTATAGCACCGGAGCCGCTTCAGCGACGGAGACAGCCGGCCCAAACTCAACCGCAACACGAGCACCATCAACGATCCTTGGCTATCAAGTATGCCAACAATACCCATACGCCGCCGAGAATCAGTACTATTCTCCAACGGCCGGCGCCTACGTTCACTTTCTTAGCATAAGCACTGCACCTTTGAATTTCTTCAGGGCATCATTCAGTTTTTCATGAGACGTGTTATTCTGCTTGCACCTGTAGGGCCATACTTCTGGCAATGAACATGTTACATGTGCTAAATTACATACCAGTGCACATATAGTTAATATGCTTTAGTATTGTCCTAAGTATTACTGTAGTTCCTAGATATCACAGCCTCTATTTTACTTCTTGCACACCATATTTATGATAATGGTGTTGTTCTGATGCCACCTGTTGGTTCCATCAGACTGCTTCATGTTCTCTATGCTTAATTACACATCAGCAAACTAGCATGTGGTTCCGCTAGTTTTTGTTTGTTTTACCCTACATTTTCTGATGCTAGCTAGTACATCACTGCTCCGAGCCTCTGTTCATCACTTTTGTGTGTGTTCTTGATCTTCCCAAGTTGCATGACTAATTTGATGCTTCTATTAATTATGGAGTTGCCAACCCCATCAAGCAAAATATTTGTTCTTTTGGGGCTGGCACCTCGAACAAGCATAAAAATAGAGGGAAGCAGATATATTGTCATGTATGCACACACCCTTCTTTCATTAGTTTAGATGAACCATTGATGATCAATTCGAACCAGTGCATGTGATTAAAATTAATTTTACCTAAATAGAGGGTGCAGAATAAACTACAACTAGTAGATTTGCAACCACGTGATGCTGACGACTTCAAAGAACATTGCAGCAGCGAGGCTTCACAGCAACATATGTTAAGCCAGTGTGTTTTAGTACATGTGAAATGTAATGCGTGTGGGCTGCTTTCTTGGCTTGTGCCCTCAACCTGTAATCCTATAGAATAACAAATAGTTCAGTTGTTTGCTTTGCTGTATTGCTTGATTCAAATGCTTGTTTGTTACTTGTTACGCTATACCTGAGTTGGCCAATATGTCAGTAGTGCCTGCTGTACTATCGTAAAGAAATGCATGCCTAGTTCATTTGAGTCCTTAACTTTTCCTCTGAACTTCATCACAAGACTATCTTCGTAGTTTATATGAGGCCACACTGTTAAGTGCTTTCTCAGATTATTTCAACTGCTTAGATGCCTTGGCAACTTAAATATAGCGGTGGTACACTCCCTTTCAACTAGGGATGTCAACTGGGTCCCGTTTAATCCCGATTAAAGCCCACTAGTGGTATGATAGTTCAAAAGAGTTTTTGTTTTTTTGAGGAAAATGAACTAGGGAGCTAGCAAAAACTAACTAGATGGGACTGGCAGATGTTGTTTATTTGCCACTTACATCCCTAGTTTCATCTTACCATTTTAATTCCTTTTCGGCTAATGCTGCTTCGAACCATTTAAATATAGCTTGACATGCTCGGAAATAATTTGTATGCCATTTACCATGTAAGCTTACTGCCTAGATCATGCGATAACTATCTATTACTTATGTCCAGTGGAAACCTTTCAGGATGCCGTTCACACTAGGACACAATGTACAACCCCAGAATCTATTTGTGGAAGCAGTGCGCCATCCATGTTACCAGATGGTAGCAGTTCAGAGACAACACCACCGGAGAGGAGTCTGAGCACATATATTATAGTTCTTGAGGCTCTACTAGAGGCAGAAAGAGATGGTGTGGCTGCCATGAATGAGGTAATCTCGATCTTGAAGCTGGAAATTATGCAATTAGCTGCACGCATTATGCAAGCAACCCAAGAATTGGAGGAAGTAAGAATGTTGCATTTGAAGACGGAGGAGGTCCTGCTGCTTCTGCTATCTGAAGCCCAGGGTAATCCCAGTTCTTCTTTAGATAGCAGTTGAAATTGTTATTAGATTATTGTAATGTGTTGTAATGATCCGAATTTTTTAGGCGAGGCAATCCTCATTACTTGCATAATTGGCATAAGGAAACTGTTTTTCATGTGAGCACATTGTATTGGATGAAATAACTATTTGACTCAAAGTGTATCCAACCTACTGAATTCGAAGATCACGACATTTCTAAATCATAATCATATATAAAGGTGGAATGAATCTTTGTTATGGATTTGAAGAAATAAATAACAAAACGTAGAATTATCTGTCGATATTCGTAATCGAATAAAAATTGGATTTGGATTTAGTTGCCAGGGCCTAGGGAAAACGTGAATGATAATTCTACCAAGTTTTGAACGAAGCGGCTAAACACCCACTATCATTTGTGGGCTGCCCGAAGCAAGTGTTTGCGAGATGGAAATTAGTGTCTACCCCTGACGCTTGACATCCTTATCGACCGGATTTACACTACTGTCGATAGGGGTAGACTAGTAACTTCAATCAGACGTGACACTACGGCCTCTGAGCCCATTCAGACATGGTGGGCGCCAAACGTGGGTGGCAAAACACATTTGATTCAAGTTCGTCCGAAAGACATGTGTCTCTCCCTCCATTTCCCCATTCATCCATATTGGGCGGCAAAACAAACTCTCCTCGTCTGAAATCAATGTAGGCTAATATTTTAAATAGGGGCAGATGTGTAACTTCCCTCAGTGACACAACCGCCTACCTGTCAGCCCCGTTCATACACCATGGGCGGCAAAACACCCTCTCCTCGCCCGAAATCGTTACCGGCAAATATTTGGGAGATGCGAGATTACCGTCCTATCCCCAAGCGACGTGATGTCCGAAATTTTAAACGGGGGATAAGTTTGTAACTTCCCCACATATCAGGAAAAAGCGCGTCCCAAAGTTTGAGATCCCCCTCCCCCTCCATTTCCCCATTCATACACCGTTGGCGCCATGACAACCTCCCCACTGCGGCCAGCGTCCTCCGTCCGCCACCCCATCCTCCACCTTGCCGGAGCACTACCCCTACCCAGTCATCCACTTCAAGAGACAAACGTCTCTCATCCACGGCGCCGGACCAGGATCCTTTCATCGTGTCGTCTCGCTTCATCGGCGCCATCGTCCACCTTGCCGTTGCTGCTCCTACGACCGCCTCATCCACGGCAACAGGATTTATCCCCCGACCCAGCCGTCTGCCATCTAAAGTCTTCTTCCCCATCGCCGACAGCCATCGCACCCGCAGCACCCTCAACGTATCAGCAGGGGCCTACACAGCGTCACAAGAGAGGTGGTACTCTTCCATATGTGCTTAAGTTATTAATCTCACCCGAAAAATAGATCTTAAATTGTTTACTATACTTTTCTTGTCTGTACCAAATCGTAGTGGCTAGTTGAATGCAAACATTGGTTGCGAAGTAGCTTTGTCCGGTTTGCACCTTCAGATCCGGCATGTAATGGTCACTATACTCGTAAAGCTTATGGTTTCCCCCCTTTATATTCACTACCATCATGGTAGGTGCTTCACTGCTTCGTGTCGTGCTAGCACTGCTCCTCAAGATCTCAACCCATCAAGTGAAACAACATGCCACTCATAATTCCAAAGCTTACGTGTTGAAATATGAATCTGATATGATGCTCATATTACTAAAACAGAGAACGTTTAATTGGTCACCTAATGTTCCTATATTTGTTTCGAAAAGCATGTGCGCCACCCACTGGTCCAGCTAGTTCCACTTCCCTGATTTTACTCTTGATGCTTAGGGTTTTCCCCTTTTATCTACTCTACTATGATGTGTGTAGGTGCTTTCTGTCGTACTAGCATTACTCCACCCTTCAAGCTAAACAACACAACACTCAAAATTCCAAAGCTTAGTTGTTCAAATATGATTGTGATATGATACTGATATTAGTTAACAGACACATTTAATTGGTTAGCTAAAGGTCCCACTTGAGTTTCCAAATGCATGTCGCAACATATAGAGAGACAGCAGAATTGCATTTCTTTGTCACTTGTTGACGGTACTTTCTTGTCCATACCAAATCTTAGTTGTTATTTCAAAGCAAACATCGGTTGCTAACTACCCTTTGCGCGGTTTGTAGCTTTAGATCTGCCATCCCACTGCCACGGTCAACACTATACTCATCATGCTTACGATTTCCCCATTTTATGATGACCACGATCATCCTACGTGGTTCGTGTCGTAATAGCACTGCTCCACCCATCGAGCTAAACAAGCTTAGTTGTACAAATTCAAATATGATATTATGCTGATATTAGTAAAACTAAGAGATGTTTAATTGGTCAGCTAAATTTTCCTACTTTAGTTTCGAAATGCATGTGAGCCACATATGGAGAGACCAGAAGGAATATTATTTCTCTGTGCGCTCTAGTTCATCATGGGCAGCCAACCGACATTGTATAGAAAGACTTGTAATATCTTCAATTTGCTTGATCTTCTGCTCTTCTTTAAGATGATCCTCTTCTCTTGCGGTCGACTGGTCAGGTCGAGTTATTCTCCCTTAGTATATTTTGAATCTGTCAGGTCAGGTCGACTTGTTCTTCTTTACTATATGTTGAAGCTGTCATCTGCGAAGCATCATCACTTCTAGAGCTCTCATATTTTGAGTCGTAGGCCATATTATATTAATGCACACACCAAATTACAGCATGCATGGCACCTCTTAGAAGAATTACAGAGATAGCACAAAGGGGTTTACAAGGAGGAAGTATTGGATTAGAATCACTTCTGCATTACAAAGATAATCTCACTTGTTTTTATGTTTTCATGCATGTCAGGTATTGAACATTATCAAAATGAATATGATAATGGGTGCACGAGAGGAATATTGCGGAACAATCCACTGGCTAACAAACTTGGCATGGTGGCAGATGGCCTATCTTATTCACCCATCTAGGTGCATGCTCTAACTTGGCAAGGTTGTATTGGTCGCACATATTTTGCATCTGGCCTCTTGCATTACTTGTACTTTGTTACACTATGTGCTTAGTTTAAGCATCAGATATGAGTATATGCCATACCTATCCATTTTCTATACCTATTCCATGTGTCGTCATACTATGTTTTTCCAGTCAAATGTTGTTCTTTCGTAATAGATGTCCAAAAGGAAGAGGGTAAGTGCATATCCTCAAGGAGTACAAACTAGGTATTTGGAAAAGGTAGTGATACCTATTAAATCAGATAGATCAGCACCCACAGAAAACACAGGCCCAACTGTACCAGACTTTACCCCTACTGAAGTGGCCAAACCCCTATTAGAACTGCTGAGAGCTCAGCGTCAGGTACTGTCTATGATATCAATTCAAAATTTGAACTCCTAAATTTCTGCATGTGCCTTACCTTCTCTCTTGTATGAAAACTAATTTTAGATGAATCTCCTTGCTCAAAGGATCATAGGATCTCATGACAATACTGGGCTCTACATTGCTCTTGTAAGTACTTCTTGCCCTTTGTCAGCATAATTACACTCATTGCTGTTTGATTATGTAGCATCACTATAAATGTTAGCTTCTTTATCCTCCCTTTGCTTGAAATTATAAGATCTATATTTACTCTTAGATAAATGTAGAATTAACACAATGGTTATGAAGTTTTGGATTGCTCATGTAAGTACCTGTTGTCATGTACTCCCTCTGTATCGAATTAATTGTTGATTAATTGGATGTATTTAGAACTTAATAGTGCTAGATACATCCATTTGAGCGACAAGTAATAACAGACGGTGGTAGTATTACTGAACATGCATCGCAAGATAGTTGATTGTCTAGCATTACTCTGTATCTTATCTGCCATGCCCTCCACTTTCTCCAAATTACCATATCTACATTTACTCTTACCAAAATGTTGAATAAAGCCAATGCCACTGCACACGTTGATGTCTGCATTCCTCTTGTCAGTATCTTTTGCCTTGTAACGTTGTACTTAATTAATTGCTATTTGATTATGTATCATCAGTCTACACCTGAGCTTCATTATCCTCTGTTTCTTCCAATATTATTTGATCTATATTTACTCTTTGCAAAATGTGGAATAATGGCAATGCTTATAAAGAATTTTCTTTGGAGAATTTATTGAATTATCCTTCCATCAACATGAAGAAGGGCTTTGTCCAGCCCGTGTTAACATGTAATGTCAGTTCATCCTTCTCAAGCCTTCAAACTTTGTTCTAGTATAGATTTGGATAGGCATCATTTCCTCCATTGCTGTTTACATCTGATTGGATGTTTGCAACAACTACCAGTTTTAAATTGTAGTTGTAAAAACATGTTACTTATGTAGAACAAATCCATCTATTTGCTTATATAATTGTGAAACCTGTTACATGTCTCCTTGTTTCTCTTTCAGAGTCGTATCTCTTATGCCAGGCAGAACTTTAGGAAAGCTAGTGAGCCAAACCATCTTGAGGATAGCGAGATGACCCCAAGGTCCTGTCTTGATGAAGACAGTGAGTTGAAGCTACTCACCAGTAGGTGTGAGACAACCTCTGTGCAGTCGCTGCCTCAATCAGTTCGACTTCTTCAGTCTCAACTTAAAGCGAAAAGTCTTGCTTCAGCTCAGCTCCGACTTGAAGTCAAAGATGTAATGAAGATGTGAGGGGACTGCCTTGCGCACTATGGTGCCATATAGCTAGGGATGAAGCATCTATCGTTGACACAACTGAGGTCTCATCAGCTTGTTCGGCTGCTTGCGGGGCCCGACCTTGCCAGGTCTATTGCCTTCTGAAGTGCTCTCAGTTTTGTATATTCTTTTATTGGTGCGTTTATATGCACTGGTGGCAACCTTTGATGCCGAGTGTATGTAATTCGCGGTCATGTTGTGCTTTATTATGACCGGTAGCGAACTTTGATTCCGAGTGGATGTAATATGTCGTAATTTCTTTATTGTATAGTCTAGGTTTATTCTTTGGTCGATATGCTGTAATTTAGGCTGGAAGGTTCAGTGGATCTCAGTGTTGTCGGTCTTCAGGTCAGCCCGTTACTCATATGGGCCAAAACGTGGGCCTGTAATCATCTTGGGCCATTAGCAGGTCTAAACCTATATTTACTGTAGTGACACTGGGCCTCCTATGGGCCGTAGAAACAATGGGCCTTCTATGGTCCGTAGAAACAATGGGCCTTCTATGGGCCATAGAAACAATGGGCCTTCTACGGCCCGTATCATCAATGGGCCTTATACGGGCCGTATAATCGATTGGCCAAACATGGGCCAAAAACAGACCGTATTATGGCTCTAAGAGGGTTAGAGTTGGAGTTGTCCGTTCATGGGCCGACCATAACAGGCCGTCGTTAATAGGTCGTATTTGATGACGCTATAAAACGGCCAAACGTATTAATGGGCCACAAACGGGCCGACTGTAACCATGGGCTGAATTTGGCCCACAAGAAGAAAATGGCAGTAATGGGCCATAATTAACTGAATGCTGGAAATGAGCCCAAGAATAAATGGGCCCTGAGAAGGCCGAAAGATAACATGGGCTGCAAACGGCCCAATGGATTAATGGCCCGTTAATGGGTATAAAGTGATACACAATTCATTACGGGTCAGTTTCACCACGGGCCATTAATGGTCCAAGAGTTACAAAGGGCCTCATATGGGCCGAAAGACGTCATGGGCCATACATGGGTCGAAACTTAAAATGGGCTGGAATCATATTGGACGGCCTAGATGACGCTACTGGGCCTAATTCGGATAGGTCGTAACAGGCCCTGGGTTAGTGGGCTGTAAATGGGCTATATGCAAACAGGTCGTTAACATGCTTTCGTTGGGCCGGCCCGCCACCTTTTGACCAAGTCAAACGGGCCAGCCTTTTCACAGGAATGGGCCTCTTTTCGGCCATGCCACGTGTCGACGTATCATAGGCGCCTTCGGTCCAACGAGTGGATGACATATGTCCCAACGGTGAGCCGACACGTGTTTCCTCTAGCCAATGATGATTTTACACGTGGAAAATCCCCATTGGTTGGGGCTGTTAGCAGGTTATCAGATCCAAAACCGGACCCAATAGCTTAACGGTGTTCTGTTACGGTGGATGCCACATGTCAGTCACCCTTGATGAAAGCACTTCTGTGACGCGCGATTTATCGTCATGGAAGTAGACACTTCCGTGATGATAATTTTGGTAATGTCATGGAACACTTCTATGACAACACAAGTATGACTATCTTGATTCTTTCATAAAATCATCATGGATGTACATGCATGACAAAAAACGTGACCTACAGTGACAAACACGTATCATCACGGAAGTGTATTTTTTGTAGTGGCTCTAAGGTTATAATGTTTTTGCAAAAAGCCAATTTTTCCCTACTACGAAGGAATATATTTTATTTAACTATCATGGTAGTTGATAAACATTGAGAATGGTACATCCATCTCAATCCCAATTAAAAAGTAATTAATAACCCAACAAATTAATTTAGAGTGATGAGATCAACATGATAATCCAAGAACCAGATACCCAAGATATCCATAACCGGGGACACAGCTAACCATGATTAGTTTATACACTCTGCAGAGGTTTGTGCACTTTTCCCCACAAGACTCGATCTCCTCCATTGGAATTCTCGCACTACATGGTGTTTGAGAAACGGATGACCAAGACACAGTCTTTCAGAAACATTAACTCTTTAGTCTGGGTAGACAGTACCAACCTACATCCCCTACATCTGCTAGCCTATCACTGAAAGAGGTCATACAACATACTTGACTATCCTAGAGCCCATAATAGCTTGTGGCTGCACACGAAAGTTTGTAGCATGAAAAAAAATCTTATGATCCCTCTGAGCCTGGGTGGCGAACCAAAGGACAACACTGGTATATCCCTAGGTGCCCGCAACCAATCCACCAGATGTGTATTTAAGTAGCCACCTTAAGTTAACCATTGATTAACAATCTCACATCTGTCATGGATCACTCAAACCAAACCACGTCTATGAGCATAGCATGGCAACCTAAGCATAACGTAGATGTAACTCCCAAGGTTTGATAATAAAAGGGCAATAGGTTCTACCTCATCATCTACTTCCCAATACCCACATGTTAATCACATCCTAATCATGCAGTGTTTGAGGATTGAAACTAATGAATAAAAAAAGGGTGATAAAGGGGTATGATCAATGTGTTACTTGCCTTACTGACGATCTAGAAAACCTAGAGACTCGTAGTAGCACGCTTCGCACTCCGGGAACCCTATCGCAAACAAACAATAGCATACATAAGAACTCAAGCATAGATGCAAGGGTAAAACTCAAATAAGAAGAGTCAAATCTGAAAGTCCAACAGAAAAGGTTCGATTTGCAAAAACAATCAATCGAATCGGAGCTACGGAACTGAAACTACGGTCTCGAATACAAATCTGCTTGAAACCAAATTTTAATATTGTCAAAACCATGTTCAAGTTGATTGACCAGAAAGAGGGGCTCGAGACGAAGATTTTCGCATTGGTTTCACTGGATTTGGATGAACGGTTGAAAAGTTGGAAGGGTTTGAAGATCAGGGGCTAATCTGCGATAAAAATAATCATGGATAGGTCCCTCGCGAAAAATAGAACAGAAAAAGAAAAATCTATCGGACGAACGTCCGCTAACAGAGACAAACGGACGAATTCGTTCGTTAAAACAAGCTAACGAACGAACGTTCGTAAGTTGGAACTAACCGAAGAAAACCGGACCGATCTAATAAAAACCCGAAACAGATCTAGGTTTTTCTTAAATCGAACGGTTTATACCTAAACCGAAAGGAAAATAGGCGGCGGCGGAGAACTCCGGTGGCGGTGGCAACGGAGGGTTCCGGCGGCGGCGCGGATCGCGAGGCACGGTGCGGCTAGGGTTTCGGGCGGCGCGGCGGGCTGGCGGCTGGGCTGCGGCAGCGGCCTTGGGCGCTTATAAAGAGGCTTGGGCGGGACGTGTCCGGCTCGGGCACGTCCCAAGGTCGGTTCGCGTGTTTTTTAAAACGGACGGAGTAAATAAATAAAAAGAAATATCAAACAGAGTTCAAAAAATTCCGAAATAAATTTTCACGGTCCTCTAATAAAATTTAGGACAAAGTGAATAATTTTCCCGGACATAATGCAATTTTGAAAAATGTTGTTTTTCTTAATTTAATTAAAATAACTCCGAATAAAAATCCAAATAAAACCCAATAAAATATTTATTTGATTTTAACATTTTTCCTCCAATATTTCTTTTATTTTTGGAGAAGTCATATTATCTCCTCTGTTTTATTTTTATATTCGAAATATTTTCGCAGAGAAAAATTATTAAAACCAAAATAATCCCCTTTTCAATATTTGAGAAAAATCCAAATATTAAAATAAATTAAATCCCCAACTCTCTCCGTGGGTCCTTGAGTTGCTTATAATTTCTAGGATCAAAACCCAAATTGCAAATAAAATATGATATGCATATGATGACCTATGTATAACATTCCAAATTGAAAATTTGGGATGTTACACTTTGTTAATATAGTCGGATCATATGATGTTTCTCCCCTCTATACTCTTGTTGTGATGAATTGAATCTCTATCTTTTAAAGTTTTGTCATGTCGGATTGAATGTTCAGATTTGAGAACACATTATGTATGTCTTGTGGTATGAATACTTGAGGTGACAATGGGGTATCTTATTGATTCACTTGATATACGTTATGGCACTCAACTTGCGGATTCCCGCGGTGATATTGGGGTAATCTATGCATAGGGGTTGATGCATGTTTTTATTATCTTTTCTCCGATAGAAACTTTGGGGTCTCTTTGTAGTTCTTTGTGTGGATTGAGTATTATGAATATGAATATGCTTTGGTGTTATTCTAGTACCAACTCTAGGATAGATCGAATGGAAAAAATAACTTTGCATTATTTTAGTATGAACTCCTGAATAGATTGAGCGGAAAGAATAGCTTTGAGGTGGTCTCATACCCTACAAACAATTCCTATCTTTTGTTCTCTGCTAATAGGAACTCGGGAGTGATTCATTATTATACTTTGAGGGACAATCATACGATCCAACTATGTTAGCACTGTTGAGAAATTGCACTAGCGTAAGTACGGACCCTAGGCCTAATTTTTAAGCATTGCAACACCGTTTTTGTGCCCATTTACTATTTGCTACCTTTATATTTTTATTTATTTAGATTATAAACATATATGTCTACCATCCATATTACACTTTTATCACCATCTCTTCGCCGAACTAGTGCACCTATACAATTTGCCATTGTATTGGGTGTGTTGGGGACAAAAGAGATTTCTTGTATTTGGTTGCAGGGTCTTTTGAGAGAGACCATCTTCATCCTACACTTCTCACTGATTGATAAATCTTAGGTCATCCACTTGAGGGAAAATTCCTACTGTCCTACAAAACTCTACGCTTGGAGGCCCAACATGTGTCTACAAGAATAAAGTTGCATAGTAGATATCAAGCTCTTTTTCGGCGCCGTTGCCGCTGAGGTGAGTGCTTGAAGGTTTATCTTTAGATCTTGCAATCGAATCTTTTAGTTTCTTGTTTATCACTAGTTTGGTTTATAAAAATAAAACTAAAAAATGGAATTGAGGTTGCATCATATTATTGATCATCTTTATAATATCTTTCTTGAAAATGATGGATTGGAAAGTTGTTCTCAATTGTTAGAAGAAGAAGTCAATAAAATGCTTGGCACAAAATATTTGAATGATGATCATGATTGCAATGTTGTTAGTATTAATTCTTTGAATATCCAAAATGCTAATGATGATTGCACAAGTCATGACAAAATGTTTCTTATAGGCATGTCACTTTTTGTGGAGTGAATTGGGAGTGCCTTTGCACACCAAAAAGGGAAGATAGATTTTGTAAGAAGCATAAATATTTAGAAATGAAAAGGTTGCAAGAGAGGCTAGATGATTGTGCTGAAAGATGTAATTTTTTTGCCATCCTTGTGAACTTTGCAATGAACATGGTCATTTAAATATCCAATGCGAATTCTTTCATGATCAAATTGGGTCCAAAAATTGTGATACTTGATTACCCTTGAGCATCATAAAGAGCTTAGTCTTCTTTTGGGGTATGAAGAAATGGAACGTATAACTAAGGGTATTCCAAAATTTAATCTTGAGAGATTTCCTGATTTTGATCTAGAGGAAATTTATATGTTTTGTGCAGTAAATTGCATTGAGAATCCTTATATTGCCATATATCTAAAGTCAAGAAAACAAATGAAATATGAAGAGAGTACTAATGAAAGTGAAAATATTTCCCAATACCCTCCTAGTGTTTAATATGATGAATCAGGTAATGAGGAGGAGCCTCCTATCCAATAAATCTCTTCAACAAGAAGCTTGAAAGAATTAATTAAACCCACACATGGTGTGGTGAAGAAGAAGAAAAGAAGAAAGAATATAGGTAAAAAGGTATCTCTCCCAAATAATGTTACTCCCAACACCATCATGCCCCATGAAAGTAAATCAAATATGTTGATGGAGGATGATCATTTTGTTATGCCTATTGCTTGTTGTGATGATTATGATTGGGGAGATAATGATACTTCTTATAATCTTGGAAATATTTTGGCACCAACTTTAGAAATTATGATGATACCAATTGTTATACCGTTGGTGCTATTCATATTATTAATGGTGAGAGTGATTATGCTTATGATATTGTAACACCCACAATGCGGCTATATCTCCCACGTGTCGGGGCACGACTTAGAGGCATAGTCGCATGGTAGGTTTGTCGCAAGAGGGGTAATCTTCACACAATCCCATGTACTGAATAAGAAAGGGATAAAGAGTTGGCTTACAATCGCCACTTCACACAAATACAAGTTAAACATACATCATCCAGAATACAATCAGGGTCCGACTACGGACCAAAATAAAAGAAGACAACCCCAAATGCTAGATCCCCGATCATCCCAACTGGGCTCCACTACTGATCAACAGGAAACGAAACAAAACAACGAACACGATCTTCATCGAGCTCCCACTTGACCTTGGTTGCGTCATCTGCACTGGTATCATCGGCACCTGCAACTGTTTGGAAGTGCCTCTGAGTCACGAGGACTCAGCAATCTCACACCCGCGAGATCAAGACTATTTAAGCTTATGGGTAGGATAGGGCGACGAGGTGGAGCTGCAGCAGGCACTAAGCAAAAATGGTGGCTAACATACGCAAATAAGAGCGAGAAGAGAAGCAACGCAATGGTCATGAAGCTTGTGACGCCCGGATAATTAGGCTACAGTAAAACTCTGCTAATGATACCACGTCACCACTCTTACTGTTGTAAACCTCACGATGATTCAATCCCGTCTGAATTGAAAAATTCAAAATCAAGGCAAACAATAAAAGTTTTCAAACATTAAAACTAAAATGTTCTATATGTGCCAAATATTGCATAAATAATTATGGTGGAGAATCCACATTTTTATAAAGTATTTAATGGCACTGAAATAAATAAAACAGTAATAAAAACTAATAATTAAATGCATTTACTAATTAGTAAATTATCAAACTAAATTAATTGGGGACTAGACATTTTGTGACGGTGGACTAAACTGAGATACTAAATTAGATGCTATGTATATATTTTACAGAAACTAAAATAAAAGGTGACTAAAGTAAAACAGGAAAGAATAAAAGAAAAGAAAAGAAATAAAATAGAAAAACAAACTAACAGAAAACTAAACTAAAACAAAAGAGAACCCCTCCCCCCCACTGGACCCCTTGGCCCAACTGGGCCATGGCCCAGCCGGCCGCCCCCTGGCCTATAGGCCACCCCACACCCCAGAAACCCTAATCCCCTCCCTCACAATCCCCAGATCCGCCTCGCACCTGAACGCTACCGTCGTCGCTCCGTCATCACGGCCGGCGTGGCCATCGGTCACCCCTCGCCGCCTCTCTGTGTCGAGAGACTCCGGCCGCCTCGCCCTCGCTCTCCTTCGCCGCGGAACGGAGCCGGGAAGCTCCTCCAATGACGCCTGCACTGAAAGCTCACCATCCTCATCTTCTTCTACCTTCGGCCGCTGCAACGCTGTCGTCGATCCGCTCGCCTCCGGTCCTCTCCGACTACAACGAGCACGCCAAGCACCCCGCTGTGAGGCCCTCCCCCGATTTCCCCCGTTTTCACTTCAATCCATTCATATGCGGCCGTCCCCGTGCTCGTTCGTGGCTGCCATGGCCGGAGCCTGTGCTCCCATGTCGCTTGCCATGGCCCTTTCCCCTTCACCCCGCGCCCTCCTGGCCTCGCCTCGGCTGTGCACACCCGTGTGCGTGCCTGCGCTTGGCCGCGGCCACCTTAGTCGCCCACACGCCCGTAGCCGCCCGCTACCGTGGCCCGCTCCTGCTGCTAAAGCTGCATCGCCCCGCCCGCGCCCCTCGGTGTTGCGCTACTGCCGCTGCTGCTTCTGCTTACTGAAACTGCTACTAGCGCTGCTGCTATCTACCTTTTACTGCCGCTCCTACTGACTGCTAGCTACAGTAACATTCAGTTACTGTAGCTGCAGCTAGCTTCGGCAAACTCACATTGAGTAGCCCCTTTGACAGCCAATAATCATCCACAAAACAAGTTCTTATGTGGATAAAAATAATTTGGGCAGAGAGTATACTTGACAAACTCCATTTTATTCCACTGGACCAAATCCTTTCGATGCCTGGATTAAATCCTATCAAAATCGCAAAATGCCTTGTTTTGTTAAAAGGAAACAGAAGTAACTCCTAGCTACGTGCACTGTGTTTGTGCGTGTGTGTGTGGCCGATGTGCCATGTGTGTGGGGCTGCCCCAAAATTAGTTTAGGTCTAATTTAATTAGATGGATTAGTTTTAGGATTATTTTTGCCCCTTAGCTAGTTTTATTAGTGCTAAGTTACTTTAGTAGTAGATGACATGTGGGTCCTCATTTAGATAAGTTAGGTTTATTTATTTGTTTAGGAAAATAGTCTATGACATGTGGGCCACACACGCCCTTTTGACTAGTCAAATTGACTTGGTCAATTCGGATTAAACTAAATATAATAAATCCAGAAATTTCAGAAAATACTTAAAACATTGGAAAATCATAGAAAATTAATCATAACTTCGATGAAAAAACTTTGTACATGAAAGTTGCTCAGAACGACGAGACGAATGCGGATACGCAGCCCGTTCGTCTGCCACGCATCCCTAGCATAGTGAACCTGCAACATTTCACCTCCGGTTCATCTGTCCGAAAACACGGAACACCGGGGATACTTTCCCGGATGTTTCCCCCCTTCACCGGTATCACCTCATACCGCGTTAGAACACGTCTACTCTGCTTGTTGTCCTGTTATGCACTTGCTTGCTATGTATTTACTGTTTCTCCCCCCTCTTCTCTCCGGTAGACCCCGTGACGATGCTGATGCCCCCGTGGTCGACTACGTCACCGACGACCCCTCCTTCTTGTCTGAGCAACCAGGCAAGCCCCCCCTTGATCACCAGATATCGCCTATTCTATTCTATACTGCTTGCATTAGAGTAGTGTAGCATGTTACTGCTTTCCGTTAATCCTATTCTGATGCATAGCCTGTCATTGCTGCTACAGTCATTGATACCTTACCCGCAATCCTAAATGCTTAGTATAGGATGCTAGTGTTCCATCAGTGACCCTACACTCTTGTCCGTCTGCCATGCTATACTACTGGGATGTGATCACTTCGGGAGGTGATCACGGGCATATACTATATACTTTACACTGTTACATTACCTGTGATACTGTTCGGAGTTGGGGGCTGAAGGGGCAGGTGGCTCCATCCCGGTAGAGGTGGGCCTGGGTTCCCGACGGCCCCCGACTGTTACTTGGTGGCGGAGCGACAGGGCAGGTTGAGACCACCTAGGAGACAGGTGGGCCTGGCCCTGTTCGGCGTTCGCGGATACTTAACACGCTTAACGAGATCTTGGTATTTGATCTGAGTTGGCTACGAGCCTATACGCACTAACCATCTACGCGGGAGTAGTTATGGGTATCCCGACGTTGTGGTATCAGCCGAAGCACTTCAGACGTCAGCGACGGAGCGGCGCGCGCCGAATTGGACTGGAACGCCACTAGGCTAGGTCTGCTTTCGGCCGCCCTCGCAACGTGCAGGTGTGCTATGGGCGATGGGCCCAGACCCCTGTGCGCTTAGGTTTAGACCGGCGTGCTGGCCTCTCTGTTTTGCCTAGGTGGGGCTGCGACGTGTTGATCTTCCGAGGCCGGGCATGACCCAGGAAAGTGTGTCCGGCCAAATGGGATCAAGCGTGTTGGGTTATGTGGTGCACCCCTGCAGGGAAGTTAATCTATTCGAATAGCCGTGATCTTCGGTAACAGGACGACTTGGAGTTGTACCTTGACCTTATGACAACTAGAACCGGATACTTAATAAAACACACCCTTCCAAGTTCCACAGACAACCCGGTGATCGCTTTTCTACAGGGCGACGAGAGGAGGATCGCCGGGTAGGGTTATGCTATGCGATGCTACTTGGAGATGCTGCTTGGAGATGCTACTTGAAGATGCTACTTGGAGGACTTCAATCTACTCTCTCCTACATGCTGCAAGATGGAGGCTGCCAGAAGCGTAGTCTTTGACAGGATTAGCTATCCCCCTCTTATTCTGGCATTCTACAGTTCAGTCCACTGATATGGCCTCCTTACACATATACCCATGCATATGTAGTGTAGTTCCTTGCTTGCGAGTACTTTGGATGAGTACTCACGGTTGCTTTCTCCCCCCTTTTTCCCCTTTTCCTTTCTTTCTGGTTGTCGCAACCAGATGCTGGAGTTCAGGAGCCAGACGCCACCGTCGACGACGACCCCTACTACACCGGAGGTGCCCCTACTACGTGCAGCTCGCTGACGACGTCCAGGAGTAGTTGAGGAGGATCCCAGGCAGGAGGCCTGCGCCTCTTTCGATCTGTATCCCAGTTTGTGCTAGCCTTCTTAAGGCAACTTGTTTAACTTATGTCTGTACTCAGATATTGTTGCTTCCGCTGACTCGTCTATGATCGAGCACTTGTATTCGAGCCCTCGAGGCCCCTGGCTTGTATTATGATGCTTGTATGACTTATTTTATTTGTAGAGTTGTGTTGTGATATCTTCCCGTGAGTCCCTGATCTTGATCGTACACGTTTGCGTGCATGGTTAGTGTACGATTGAATCGGGGGCGTCACAAGTTGGTATCAGAGCCGACTGCCTGTAGGAATCCCCCTTCCAACTCCTTGGCCGAAGTCGAGTCTAGACTTTACAAAACTTTTACTGACATGGCTGTGCGGCCCATGGGCCCACGTCGCCATTGGGTGGTATTAGGATCTTTTACTCCTCGACCTATACTCTGGGGCTCTGACATCTCTTCTATTCGGGTTAAATAAATTTTACTAAATCTAACATTAGGATCTCGTTATCATTTTCACCCGGAGAGCCCCTTATTACTGCTGATCGTCCGAGAACTTGTGTTCATCGCGTTTGCAATTCCCATTCCACCACAAACCCTTATGGATAACTACTTGCAGTTGTTATTCTTACATTCCTCCCTAGTTGGTCTTGTTATTACAAGATACCCTGAAAAACTCGTCGTTGTTTCGATAATCCCTTGAGCTTACTGCCTTGCTGTTCTTTGTCACTTGAATACCCCTACGGTTAATTCTAGCACTTATCGAGTATCCGCTCATCCCCCAGTTGTTCATGTGTTACACAAAAGTCTTCGAAATACCACCCGATATTCCGGAAATCCTCAGCAACCTATTGCTCTGGAATTCTTGTTTGCTTTCATTATGATTAATCCCATAAGTATAGAAATCTTATTGACATTCCTTGTCATTATCATTTTGAGTCTGTTGACTCAATATGTTGCGAATACACGCAATCATCATTGATCCTTATAAATTACCTTTCCGGCTGAGCTTCCATTCTTTTAACTGGAATTGGTTCTCGACCAATCCAATTGTCGTTGATCGTACCCTAAGGCTATTCAACTTATCCATCCCTAATCAGAGCATTGCTTCTGATCCCTTGATTTGGAAATCATAATTCCTTTGCATTTGACAATTGAGTTAGTCAGTTGTTTCTATAATCTGATCTCCTTGCATTCTTCTTCCTCTATTTGAGTATCGATACTCGTATCAGATCCTTTGTGGACCATCAAGTCCTTTGTTGGATTGTTATCCGACAGTGTCCTTCACATTTGATCACCTTGTGAGTTCTTCCCCTGATACATAATGCCTTTGTTAAGTTGTATCCTCTGCTTGGCCAACCATGCTCTGCTTTCGGGCTTGTGTTATTTACTCTTGAAACTTGTGGTATATGTTTCTAAGAAGCCCCTATGGGTTGAACATATGCCTTCTCTAAACCGTGTGAACCCGAAAGTTTTCACGAGTCATACTCTTCTGGTGCTTCACCAGATAAAATTTCAACACTGCAACTTCATCGAATGTGAGAAGTGAATGAAAGGTTATGCATTGGAGAAGTGGGAGTCGACCTTGAACTTGTGTTCATGCCCATGGACACGATGTAGATCTTATCATTAAAGCTTCTCTTAAATAAATTATTCCTTTGGTATAAGTTCATCTTATATCTAGGATCTGGCCTTTTGCAACCATGGTTCCGACCATGATTGTTCTTCTTTGATCTCATTTCTCGGACAAGTTAAAACAATTGTCTTCTATGGATCAATACACCAGTCCAACCTTTACTTTGATCTTGTGTCGAGTATTACCCCCCTGGTATCTCGAGATTATCATGGAACTGCATAACTTTTTATGAGTTCTTCATCAAGTGCTACCTTCCCACCGATTCCAATTTTTCGCGGGCTCTGAGTTATTGAACACTCAAAGACACCGATAACTAAACCGAGTCCGCTCTTCGGTTCAACAACTCTTCAGTAAGCTTCTATAAGTACGAGTTTGTACCCGATCACGCCATTCCTAGCCTGTTTGTCTATATCATTGTCGTGACGATTCTAACTGTGCTACCTGGTCCTTATTCTCGGAGCACCAATTTTCAACGATGAACTAACCTTACGTCGATCCTCATCGTCATATCATTTCGCCTTGAACAACAAGCTTGGTTTCGAGTTTGTGTCGTACCCTTGGTTCCAATAACCTTTCACTTCATCATTACTTGACTTGATGTCGTTACCGATCGATTACATCTTCATGAACTCTCGCGACAAAGGTGTCGTGATCATCAACATTCTGAGCTCATCCAGGATATCAATTGAATTCATGATGAGACATACCATTCTTGCCCTCGATGAATTGTATTATCGTCGACCACTTTATTGCCCTCCCACCAACACAAGCTTGTTCATGTTTAGTGTTATACCTTGAGTTCCTTGCTATCCAGCAATTGTTTTTCTTTACCTTGGAGTATTACCATCCTTTATGTCAAGAATGTTCTGAGATTTGTTTCACCTCTTGAGAATTCTTGACATAGAAATACTTCTCACCATCACCATTCTATCTTGGTCCCCGTGTTAATTCCAACAAGTGAACGGTGTTGTTTGGGATTCTTCCTTCTAGCAACCCTATTTTTTTTTTGAAGTTAATGGTCGAAAGTTCATTCTTAGGCTATTGACTATTGAATCACCATTCTGACATTGGTCGTGCAACCCAACCCATATTTCGGGTGCACCTTTCAACCAATGTTTAATTGTGTATGTTTTTCTCGAACATACATCATTATATCATTTGATCTGACAATTGATATCTCCTTGTACACATAATTGTGGAAATCCATCTTTTGAAAATCTCGGTGAATTGTCGCTGAGTTCATCATCTACCTCCTCTTCCTCTCCTTGATTTAATGATGAGCTTTTGTTTCGGAACTCGCTTCCGTAGTAAATTTCCCGAGAATCTTACAATGTCATCTCGTCATTTGTGTTGCACCTTTTCTTCTCTGGCCTCCTAAGTCAGAGGTATCCTGACACCAATCGGATCTGAACCTCGGTCAGATATGATGGCTGGGACATTTCCAAGAGTTATAACATTGGTCTTTTATGACCCGGTAAGGTGATGGCATGTCCAGCACACCTGGCCGGAGGACCTACTGCTATAATTTCTTTTTGCAAGGTTAACCATTCTTTCATGAGGAAATCATAGGACTTATTCTATGAGTTGTTCATGATGGATGCCTTGTGTGTCCAAAGTCCGAACTTTGCTTAAAGACCATGTCAATGCTATTACGAAGCATGTATGTGGTACTCCTATCATCAATAAGAACACTTGAAGCACAATGCTAAATTTTCTTACTCAAATTATCCAAACATCATTGTATGGGTAATGTCATGAAATTTCTCTCCCCTTCCCTAACGGGTTTTCTACTTATTATCCTGTCATGGTTATCATGCTCTGCTTGTCCTTGGGAAGGATATACCCCTGAAATATGTGTTTAAACACATTTTCCTTTCCATTGTTTTGTTTAACCTTTCTTGTAATCTGACTTAACTGAGCAGTGATACCCCCCTGCTTAGGTAAGCATCTCATTGTACAACCGTGTCAGTAAGACCCTGTTTCTTTTGTTGATAGCATTCCGGTAACCACCGATGGACGAGAACTTTGCCTATTGGTCCGCCTCGTTCAACGAGCAGGAAAATGGTTCTCTTTGTCCCTCGCCCTTGGTACCGACACTGTTGCCAACATAAATGGCAAGCTACCCTCTAACATACCTTACTATCGTGACCGTGCAAGATGTCAGCACCCTTGCTACTTTTAACCCACATGGTGGGCCCATAACCCACAGTTCCACAGGATCGAAACCTGACTCTCCTGTCCACCCTAAATTTCCAAAGCTATGCCTCACGCGTGGCCTCATATATAATTCACGAGCCACCTCCCGAGAGATCATCAATTCTGGTATCAGACACAATACTTATTACCGTTGCTCTGGACCCGTTTCACACTTTGTTTCAGGCATCGAACGATTGCCTACCCGCTCGAAACATCTCATGGTACTTACTTACTCTACTCTCGATATTGTCTTAAGTTTCCATTCGAGAGTTACTTTCCGCCACCATCCCCGAGGTTATCAACCAGATAGTCGACCTTTCAGAGGTCCGTTTTTTTCGCAGTTACCCCTTGTCCTTCATACGTACAATGAAGACTCCGAAGAAAGGACGACAACTTCATCGTGATGCATTGATGCATAGGAATGAAGACATCAATGCTATGGATCGTCCTCTTCGAGAAGAGCTACCAAGACCAAGAAGATTCGCTAGAATTTCGTAACCAAACCTTTCCCCCTTAGACCCCTCTTAAATCTCGGGACGAGATTTCTTATAGTGGAGGAGAATTGTGACGCCCGGATAATTAGGCTACAGTAAAACTCTGCTAATGATGCCACGTCACCACTCTTACTGTTGTAAACCTCACGATGATTCAATCCCGTCTGAATTCAAAAATTCAAAATCAAGGCAAACAATAAAAGTTTTCAAACATTAAAACTAAAATGTTCTATATGTGCCAAATATTGCATAAATAATTATGGTGGAGAATCCACATTTTTATAAAGTATTTAATGGCACTGAAATAAATAAAACAGTAATAAAAACTAATAATTAAATGCCTTTACTAATTAGTAAATTATCAAACTAAATTAATTGGGGACTAGACATTTTGTGACGGTGGACTAAACTGAGATACTAAATTAGATGCTATGTATATATTTTACAGAAACTAAAATAAAAGGTGACTAAAGTAAAACAGGAAAGAATAAAAGAAAAGAAAAGAAATAAAATAGAAAAACAAACTAACAGAAAACTAAACTAAAACAAAAGAGAACCCCTCCCCCCCACTGGACCCCTTGGCCCAACTGGGCCATGGCCCAGCCGGCCGCCCCCTGGCCTATAGGCCACCCCACACCCCAGAAACCCTAATCCCCTCCCTCACAATCCCCAGATCCGCCTCGCACCTGAACGCTACCGTCGTCGCTCCGTCATCACGGCCGGCGTGGCCATCGGTCACCCCTCGCCGCCTCTCTGTGTCGAGAGACTCCGGCCGCCTCGCCCTCGCTCTCCTTCGCCGCGGAACGGAGCCGGGAAGCTCCTCCAATGACGCCTGCACTGAAAGCTCACCATCCTCATCTTCTTCTACCTTCGGCCGCTGCAACGCTGTCGTCGATCCGCTCGCCTCCGGTCCTCTCCGACTACAACGAGCACGCCAAGCACCCCGCTGTGAGGCCCTCCCCCGATTTCCCCCGTTTTCACTTCAATCCATTCATATGCGGCCGTCCCCGTGCTCGTTCGTGGCTGCCATGGCCGGAGCCTGTGCTCCCATGTCGCTTGCCATGGCCCTTTCCCCTTCACCCCGCGCCCTCCTGGCCTCGCCTCGGCTGTGCACACCCGTGTGCGTGCCTGCGCTTGGCCGCGGCCACCTTAGTCGCCCACACGCCCGTAGCCGCCCGCTACCGTGGCCCGCTCCTGCTGCTGAAGCTGCATCGCCCCGCCCGCGCCCCTCGGTGTTGCGCTACTGCCGCTGCTGCTTCTGCTTACTGAAACTGCTACTAGCGCTGCTGCTATCTACCTTTTACTGCCGCTCCTACTGACTGCTAGCTACAGTAACATTCAGTTACTGTAGCTGCAGCTAGCTTCGGCAAACTCACATTGAGTAGCCCCTTTGACAGCCAATAATCATCCACAAAACAAGTTCTTATGTGGATAAAAATAATTTGGGCAGAGAGTATACTTGACAAACTCCATTTTATTCCACTGGACCAAATCCTTTCGATGCCTGGATTAAATCCTATCAAAATCGCAAAATGCCTTGTTTTGTTAAAAGGAAACAGAAGTAACTCCTAGCTACGTGCACTGTGTTTGTGCGTGTGTGTGTGGCCGATGTGCCATGTGTGTGGGGCTGCCCCAAAATTAGTTTAGGTCTAATTTAATTAGATGGATTAGTTTTAGGATTATTTTTGCCCCTTAGCTAGTTTTATTAGTGCTAAGTTACTTTAGTAGTAGATGACATGTGGGTCCTCATTTAGATAAGTTAGGTTTATTTATTTGTTTAGGAAAATAGTCTATGACATGTGGGCCACACACGCCCTTTTGACTAGTCAAATTGACTTGGTCAATTCGGATTAAACTAAATATAATAAATCCAGAAATTTCAGAAAATACTTAAAACATTGGAAAATCATAGAAAATTAATCATAACTTCGATGAAAAAACTTTGTACATGAAAGTTGCTCAGAACGACGAGACGAATGCGGATACGCAGCCCGTTCGTCTGCCACGCGTCCCTAGCATAGTGAACCTGCAACATTTCACCTCCGGTTCATCTGTCCGAAAACACGGAACACCGGGGATACTTTCCCGGATGTTTCCCCCCTTCACCGGTATCACCTCATACCGCGTTAGAACACGTCTACTCTGCTTGTTGTCCTGTTATGCACTTGCTTGCTATGTATTTACTGTTTCTCCCCCCTCTTCTCTCCGGTAGACCCCGTGACGATGCTGATGCCCCCGTGGTCGACTACGTCACCGACGACCCCTCCTTCTTGTCTGAGCAACCAGGCAAGCCCCCCCCCTTGATCACCAGATATCGCCTATTCTATTCTATACTGCTTGCATTAGAGTAGTGTAGCATGTTACTGCTTTCCGTTAATCCTATTCTGATGCATAGCCTGTCATTGCTGCTACAGTCATTGATACCTTACCCACAATCCTAAATGCTTAGTATAGGATGCTAGTGTTCCATCAGTGACCCTACACTCTTGTCCGTCTGCCATGCTATACTACTGGGCTGTGATCACTTCGGGAGGTGATCACGGGCATATACTATATACTTTACACTGTTACATTACCTGTGATACTGTTCGGAGTTGGGGGCTGAAGGGGCAGGTGGCTCCATCCCGGTAGAGGTGGGCCTGGGTTCCTGACGGCCCCCGACTGTTACTTGGTGGCGGAGCGACAGGGCAGGTTGAGACCACCTAGGAGACAGGTGGGCCTGGCCCTGTTCGGCGTTCGCGGATACTTAACACGCTTAACGAGATCTTGGTATTTGATCTGAGTTGGCTACGAGCCTATACGCACTAACCATCTACGCGGGAGTAGTTATGGGTATCTCGACGTCGTGGTATCAGCCGAAGCACTTCAGACGTCAGCGACGGAGCGGCGCGCGCCGAATTGGACTGGAACGCCACTAGGCTAGGTCTGCTTTCGGCCGCCGTCGCAACATGCAGGTGTGCTATGGGCGATGGGCCCAGACCCCTGTGCGCTTAGGTTTAGACCGGCGTGCTGGCCTCTCTGTTTTGCCTAGGTGGGGCTGCGACGTGTTGATCTTCCGAGGCCGGGCATGACCCAGGAAAGTGTGTCCGGCCAAATGGGATCAAGCGTGTTGGGTTATGTGGTGCACCCCTGCAGGGAAGTTAATCTATTCGAATAGCCGTGATCTTCGGTAACAGGACGACTTGGAGTTGTACCTTGACCTTATGACAACTAGAACCGGATACTTAATAAAACACACCCTTCCAAGTTCCACAGACAACCCGGTGATCGCTTTTCTACAGGGCGACGAGAGGAGGATCGCGGGTAGGGTTATGCTATGCGATGCTACTTGGAGATGCTGCTTGGAGATGCTACTTGAAGATGCTACTTGGAGGACTTCAATCTACTCTCTCCTACATGCTGCAAGACGGAGGCTGCCAGAAGCGTAGTCTTCGACAGGATTAGCTATCCCCCTCTTATTCTGGCATTCTGCAGTTCAGTCCACTGATATGGCCTCCTTACACATATACCCATGCATATGTAGTGTAGTTCCTTGCTTGCGAGTACTTTGGATGAGTACTCACGGTTGCTTTCTCCCCCCTTTTTCCCCTTTTCCTTTCTTTCTGGTTGTCGCAACCAGATGCTGGAGTTCAGGAGCCAGACGCCACCGTCGACGACGACCCCTACTACACCGGAGGTGCCCCTACTACGTGCAGCTCGCTGACGACGTCCAGGAGTAGTTGAGGAGGATCCCAGGCAGGAGGCATGCGCCTCTTTCGATCTGTATCCCAGTTTGTGCTAGCCTTCTTAAGGCAAACTTGTTTAACTTATGTCTGTACTCAGATATTGTTGCTTCCGCTGACTCGTCTATGATCGAGCACTTGTATTCGAGCCCTCGAGGCCCCTGGCTTGTATTATGATGCTTGTATGACTTATTTTATTTGTAGAGTTGTGTTGTGATATCTTCCCGTGAGTCCCTGATCTTGATCGTACACGTTTGCGTGCATGGTTAGTGTACGATTGAATCGGGGGCGTCACAAAGCTAGAAGTGATCATGAAGTGATCCTGAAACTACCTACGTTCAAGCATAACACAAGAACCGTGTTCACTTCCCGGACTCCGCCGAGAAGAGACCATCACGGCTACACACGCGGTTGATGTATTTTAAATTAAGTCAAGTGTCAAGTTATCTACAACTGGACATTAACAAATTCCATTTGCCACATAACCGTGGGCACGGCTTTTGAAAGTTCAAACCCTACAGGGGTGTCCCAACTTAGCCCATCACAAGCTCTCACGGTTAATGAAGGATACTCCTTCTCCCAGGAAGACGTGATCAGTCTCGGAATCCCGATTACAAGACATTTCGACAATGGTAAAACAAGACCAGCAAGACCGCCCGATGCGCCGACATCCCGATAGGAGCTGCACACATCTCGTTCTCAGGGCAACACCGGATGAACACTACGTACAGCTAAAACCAGCCCTCAAGTTTCCCCTAGGTGGCGCCGCAAGTGGCTCCGGTTCGGACCAACACTTAGAGAAGCACTGGCTCGGGGGTGTTAAAATAAAGATGACCCTCGGGTTAATTACTCGCCAGGGAAAGATATAGGTTGTTAGGCAAATGTAAAACCAAGGTTGGGCCTTGCTGGAGGAGTTTTATTCAAAGCGAACTGCCAAGGGGTTCCCATAGCACCCAACCGTGTAAGGGACGCAAATCAAGGAACATAACATCGGTATGACAGAAACTAGGGCGACAAGAGTGGAACAAAACACCAGGCATAAGGCCAAGCCTTCCACCCTTTACCAAGTATATAGATGCATTAATTAAATAAGATATATTATGATATCCCAACATATCCATGTTCCAACATGGAACAAACTTCAGCTTCACCTGCAACTAACAACGCTATAAGAGGGGCTGAGCAAAGCGGTAACTTAGCCAAACAACGGTTTGATAGGAAGGTGGGTTAGAGGCTTGACATGGCAATATGGGAGGCATGATATAACAAGTGGTAGGTAGCGCGACATAGCAGTAGAACGAACAACTAGCAAGCAAAGATAGAAGTGATTTCAAGGGTATGGTCATCTTGCCTGAGATCCCGCAACGAAGAAGAACAAGTCCATGAAGAAGACAAACGGACATAGTCGAACGGATCCTCACAAACGTGACGTTATCAGAACTAACCCGAAGATGCAACACCGGAAAGAAGCAAACAATATAGTAAACAACCATCACATAAGGATGGCACGATGCGCAAACAAGTATGATGCATGACCGGTTTAAATATGCATGGCATGGCAAAGTGCACAAGCAAAACTACAAGTTAAGTGGAGCTCAATATGCAATGAGTTGCATATTGACGAAACACCACATTTAATTATTTAGTTCACTCCCGGTTATGTACCCAACAAAATTAAATGTTCTTAACATGGCAAGAGGTGAAACATGAGTAAAATACACTGTTAGACATTTTAAATGAGGCCGGAAACATCAAACAACAATTCCGGTGAATCCCCATATGCATTTAGCAATTTAATGCAAACAACAATTTTAAACATATTAAATGTTATTAACATGATGCGGATGACATGTGCAAGTTTTATGCAAGTATTTATGAAAATATTGATAAGAGCATGCTATGAAGCATTTATCATCGTGGCAGAAACGAAAGGGGTGCCACGACGACGATAACAAAACGGTGCCACGGCAACTTTCTGGTACGACAACTCATTGAGACGTCAGTGCAAAAGAAAGTGACGGGAGCATGTCATGCAAGGATGGTGGGGTGCTCCCGGTAACCGGGTTCCCATGGGTCGATGATAGTGCCAAGCGAGGGAAACAACTAACGTTCATGGGAGGATACAACATCCAAACATGCATCTCATACGACACAAGCATTCGTTCTCGAACGGTCGTCTCGGAATTATACCTTCGAACCGTGCAAACGGGACGGTTCTCGTTCGGTGCAAAGTATAGGAAGTAGACGTTCTTGGGACGTTCGTAATGGAGGTAGTCGTACACGGCGACGGTAGTTCTACATGGGTCTTCGGCCAAGAAAGTAGTCGTACAACGTTTTCATTGAGGTTCGGGGTCACGACACGGAACATGATGTCCACGGGATCTTCGAAGGTCGACGGCAGTGGTACTCGGTCGTTTCGAAGAGGTACTTGGGGTCTTCGAACTTTCTGGTCTCGTCAACTCGAAGGGGTACTTGGTGTTCTTAGTGATTCCGAAGACGGCGGTAGAGGTACACTTGTTGTAGGGGTACTTGTCGGATCCATGGCGACGGTAGTCGTTCACGTTCGTTCGGAGAGGTAAATGGTGACTCCCAGCCCTAAGCGGTCGATGGTGGTGGTACTTGGCGCAACACCTTGTAGTCGTTCGGGCGTCGGTATCCAACAGAAGAAAACGAACTGGCTGCAACCGAAGGAAGCAGGGGCTTGCGGATGTGTGTTGCACAATAAGCTAGTTTAGCTAGCGTGTCTAGTTTCAGTAGTTTCAGACTTTGCCTCGTCATAGTTTTCTATTAGGATTCAGTTAGCTTTTTCCGTCAGGTTAGTTGGTGGCTTCCGCGAGGCGCGACTTGTGCGTACCGTGGAGCGATCGTAGGAGGCCGTGGACTGCGTGCTCGATCGTGGGATGGCGCGATCCGGTAAGAGCGGCAGGACTACGGCATGTTCACCTGAAGTTCAGAAATAAAAGGAGAAGAAGAAGCAGAAAAGCAGCTGCAAGTTCGCTGCGCAAAATCGTGTGTGTGTGATGTGATTCAGAGAGAAGAGAGGCAACAAGTGGCATCAGAGCCATGTCAAAGACGCCGGCGGCCCAGGCAAGGGCGTCCGCGGGCGGCTCAGGGCGTTCGGAGACACCTCCACGCCTTCGAGCACCGTCCCAGGATCGGGGACGAACTCGCCGCCGCGGCGACGTGCCAACGCAGACGATGGTGCAGCCGGCGCCCTCTTCGGGCGCGCTCCCGATGCTGACGCGCACCAACTACGCCGAGTGGGCTCTGCTCATGAAGGTCTACCTTCAGGCCCATGGCTGGTGGGGGGCGGTCTCCCATGGCGACGTCACCTACCACAACGAGCGCAACGCGATGATCACCATCTTGCGCGGCCTCCCTTCGGATGTGCTGCTCGCGGTGGGCGAGAAGGAAACCGCCAAGGAGGCCTGGGACGCCATCGCCCTGCAGCGCCTCGGAGCCACGCGCGTGCGCGAGGCCAACGCGCAGAAACTCCGGCGTGATTTCGAGGGCATCACCTTCCGCGACGGGGAGACGATCGACGATTTCTCGCTCCGCTTGTCAGGGATCGTCGCCGGCCTGCGCGCTCTTGGCGACATCGTGGAAGAATCAAAGGTAGTGGCCAAGTTCTTACGTGTGGTTCCACCCCAGTTCGCGCAGGTGGCGATCGCGATCGAGACGCTGCTGGACATCAGCACGCTCTCTCTGGACGAGGTCACCGGCAGACTGCGCGTCGTGCAGGACCGCCTCGACGACGCACAAGGCGCCAACAGCAGCCAAGGTGGGCGGCTGCTTCTCACCCGGGAGGAGTGGCAGGCCAGCGAACTGCAACCGCGTGCCTCGGGCGGCAACAACAACCGCCGCAAGGGCGGTGGCCGTGGCCGAGGAAGGGGCCGCGGTGGCGGACGTGGCGCCGGGCGCGGCACGGACTACCCCGACAAGAGCGGCGGGGACAAGGAGAAGTGCCGATACTGCGGCATCAAGGGCCACTGGGCCCGCGAATGCAGGAGGAAGAAGAGGGAGGAGGAGGCCCTTCTCGCCCAGGCCGATGAGGAGGCCGATCCTCAGATGTTGTTCGCCGAGGTAGTCGAGCTCGCGCACCCGATCCAGACGGAGTCACCGGTCGATGTTCGTCGCGATCCACCCCGGGTCGTTGTCTTCCTCAATGAGGAGCAGTCCAGCGTCGCCCCAGCCGCAGGGGACGCCGCCCCGGACCCGGTGTGGTACCTGGACTCTGGCGCGTCCAACCACATGACCGGCGACCGCACGGCGTTCGCCGAGCTCGACAACGCGATCACCGGATCTGTACGTTTCGGGGACGGCTCGGTGGTCCAGATCGAAGGGCGCGGCACCGTCGCATTCGGCACCAAGAGGGGAGCGCAACGCGCCCTGACGGACGTGTACTACATCCCCAGGCTCAAGAGCAGCGTGGTGAGCCTTGGACAACTCGACGAGAACGGCTGCGACATCAACGTCCACCACGGCATCCTCTCCGTCCACGACCGACGCGGAAACCTAATTATCAAGGTAAAGCGATCTTCAAATCGCCTGTACAAACTGCATATTCACCCCGTGCGCCCGGTCTGTCTCGGTGCGCGCACGGACAACGTGTCATGGCGCTGGCACGCCCGTTTCGGTCACCTGCACATCGACGCTCTGCAGAGGATGGCGCGGGGAGGAATGGTGCGAGGGCTGCCAGGCATTGAGCACTCCGGAGAGCTCTGCCAGGCGTGCCTTGCCGGCAAGCAACGCCGGGCGCCGTTCCCCCAGACGGCCAAGTACAGAGCGGAGGCGTCGCTCGACCTCATCCACGCGGACCTCTGCGGAGCGATCACACCAGCGACACCAGGAGGACGGCGCTACTTCCTTCTCCTCGTGGACGACCACAACCGCTACATGTGGCTCAACCTGCTGACGAGCAAGGACGAAGCCGCGACAACAATCAAGGAATTCCAGGCGCGTGTGGAGATAGAGGCACGGCGTAGGCTGGGCACACTGCGGACGGACCGCAGAGGAGAGTTCACGTCCACGGCGCTGGCGAAGCACTTCGCGTCCATCGGAGTCCAGCGCCACCTGACCGCGCCTTACTCCCCGCAGCAGAACGGGGTGGTCGAAAGGCGCAACCAGACGGTGGTGGGCATGGCAAGGAGCATGATGAAGGCCAAGGGCATGCCGGACTACTTCTGGGGAGAGGCGGTAACCACGGCCGTCTATCTCCTGAACCGGGCGTTCACGCGCAGCGTGGACGGGGCGACGCCGTACGAGGCCTGGCATGGCAGGAAGCCAGAGGTGAGCCACTTGCGAGTCTTCGGGTGCGTGGCGCATGTCAAGAGCGCGCGCCCCCTCCTCAAGAAGCTGGACGATCGGAGTACTCCCATGGTGCACATCGGGTATGAGCCTGGTTCCAAGGCATACAGGGTGTACGACCCGGCGACGCACAGGGTGCACGTGTCCCGCGACGTTGTGTTTGACGAGAGCGCGAGCTGGGACTGGAGCAACGAGACGGCGGGCGCAGGCGGCTCCTTCGTCGTCGACTTCTCGGCATACGGTGGACCTCTTGAAGATGTGGTCACCCCGGCAAGAATCTCTGCTCCGCCGTCACCCGAACCTGCCACCGGGGCGGCTGGAGAGAACACGCCTGCATCGCCACACTCCGGTCCCGATGTCGGGGCACCGCTTTCGCCAGCAGCAGGTGGCGCGTCAGCTGCCACCCCTGTCTGGCATGATGTGCAGTTCGCAACCCCGCCACCTCATGACGCGGACATGTTCGACGACGCAGACGATCCCGACGCCGTGCACCGCTTTCGCCGCCTGGATGATGTGGTCAATCTTGCCGCGGCGCAAGGCGGAAGGACAGAGCACCTCCTTCTACTACCCGAGGGAGAGCCGGCGACGTTCGCAGAAGCGGAGCCCCATGCGGCGTGGCGGGCAGCGATGACTGAAGAAATGGCGTGCATTGAGTCTAACGAGACCTGGTCTCTCTGCGATCTGCCTGCAGGTCACCGACCCATCGGCCTGAAGTGGGTTTTTAAGGAGAAAAGGAACGCCGCCGGCGAGGTGATCAAACACAAGGCCCGTCTGGTAGCGAAGGGGTTTGTGCAGCGCGCCGGGATCGACTTTGAAGAAATCTTCGCCCCGGTGGCCCGTCTCGACTCTATGCGTGTGTTGCTCGCCGCAGCCGCACAGGAAGGATGGGAGGTGCACCATCTGGATGTCAAATCGGCCTTCCTCAACGGTGAACTTGAGGAGGAGGTGTACGTGGTGCAGCCTCCCGGATTCGAGCACGCCGGCGCGAGGAGCAAGGTGCTCCGACTGCACAAAGCGCTCTATGGGCTGCGTCAGGCACCGAGGGCATGGTACGCGAAGCTCGACAGCAGCCTCAATGCTCTAGGCTTCGAGAGATGCCCATCCGAACATGCAGTGTACACGCGGGCTGGTCATGGTGGCCGGCTCCTGGTGGGCGTGTATGTAGACGATCTGATTGTCACCGGAGCATCCACGACAGCGATCGCTGAGTTCAAGAAGGAGATGATGGCGCTCTTCAAAATGAGCGATCTGGGGCTACTGAGCTACTACCTCGGCATCGAGGTAGACCAGAGGCCGGGCCAGATCATCATCGCACAATCCGCGTACGCCGGCAAGCTACTGGAGAAGGCCGGCATGGCCGACTGTCACCCCGTGGCCACGCCGATGCAGCAGCGCCTTAAGCTCAGGCGGGAGGGGGCCGGTGAGCCTGTGGACGCCACCTACTACAGGAGCGTGGTGGGGAGCCTCCGCTACCTCACCCACACGCGCCCGGACATAACCTACGCCGTCGGGTATGTCAGCAGATTCATGGAAGCTCCGACGAGCGAACATTGGGCTGCTGTGAAGCAGCTCCTCAGGTACATCGCCGGCACACGCCAGCTGGGATGTCGCTATGCACGGCAGGAGCACGGCGCAGAGCTCGTCGGCTACAGCGACTCGGACCTCGGGGGAGACTTGGACGACCGCAAGAGCACCAGCGGCACCATCTTCTTCCTCGGTGGCAGCCCGGTATCATGGCAGTCAGCCAAGCAGAAGATCGTCGCACTTTCTTCGTGCGAAGCAGAGTACGTCGCCGCGGCTGGTGCTGCCTGTCAGGGCATCTGGCTCAGACGGCTGATCGGGGAACTGCTTGGGCGTGACGACGGCGCCACCAGGCTCTGCATCGACAACAAGTCAGCCATCGCACTGAGCAAGAACCCTGTCTTCCATGACAGGAGCAAGCACATTGAGCTCCGCTACCACTTCATTCGTCAGTGTGTTGAGGACGGCAGCATCGACGTTCAGTATGTCAGGACTGGCGATCAACTTGCAGACTTTCTCACGAAGGCGCTCGGGCGAACTCAGTTCCAGGAGATGCGTGATCGTGTGGGGATCGTCAAGTACAAGCCAACCTAGCTTAGGGGGAGTTTGTTGCACAATAAGCTAGTTTAGCTAGCGTGTCTAGTTTCAGTAGTTTCAGACTTTGCCTCGTCATAGTTTTCTGTTAGGATTCAGTTAGCTTTTTCCGTCAGGTTAGTTGGTGGCTTCCGCGAGGCGCGACTTGTGCGTACCGTGGAGCGATCGTAGGAGGCCGTGGACTGCGTGCTCGATCGTGGGATGGCGCGATCCGGTAAGAGCGGCAGGACTACGGCATGTTCACCTGAAGTTCAGAAATAAAAGGAGAAGAAGAAGCAGAAAAGCAGCTGCAAGTTCGCTGCGCAAAATCGTGTGTGTGTGCTGTGATTCAGAGAGAAGAGAGGCAACAATGTGGTGCTCACAGTAGTGGTGGATGCATGGGGCAAAGGCAACAGCAGGATGCGCATGGGGCCATGGTGATGCTGTAGGGGAGCAGCGGCGGCCTGCCTGAGCGAGGCCAGCAGGGGCGGTGACGAAGCTAGCAGAGCCGTGGGAGTATAGAGACGAGGCAGAGGCGCAACGACGTCCCCGGCGAGCAACACAAGGTGTCGTTGAGTAGAGGAGGTGCCCAGCAGCTAGGGGAGGCCGGCAGACAACGGTTAGCAGCGAAGGTTGCCGACGTTCGCCCTACGAACTGGAGGAGGAGGCGCCGGGCAGCACGCGGGCACGGAAAAGAGGGAAGGCGCGGCGGCTGTGGTCCATGAAACAACCGAGGCGCAGGCTCCAGGCCATGGCAACGGCAAGGCGGGTCGAGGGCGGCGGCGCTTCTGGTCCCAGCGGGAGGAAGAGCAACCCAGGAGCTCGCGAGCTCGACCTTCAGGCACAAGGAGCACAGGTTCCAGGATCCTTATCACTTGTGCGTGCCTGTGGGAGGAGGGAATCGAGGAGAGGGCGAGGGGAAGGAGATGGGGATCAGGCACGGGCTCCTGCATGCGGAGGACGAAGTGGAGAGAAGGGATCGATGGGGATGGGGTTGTGGCGGCGCAAGGGGAGACGAGGGAGGGAGATGGGATCGGGGGCCTAGGGTTAGAAATGGTTCAGGTGGGCTGGCCCAGAGTTAGGATAGGAGGGGGTCAGCTGGCCTCGGTGGGATAGTGGGGAAGCAGGTCGGCCTGGCTCTAAGGCCCAAGTGGCCAGCTGGGCTGGTTGGGCTCCTCTCTCCCTCTCTCTCTCACTCTCTCTTATTTTCTATAAACAGAAAATAACAAAGAAGAAAAAGAAAATAACGGAAAAGTTAGGGATAGAACTTGGACACGTGGATAAAATTCCCCAGACTCACAAAAATACGAGGAATTAGACAAAAATGGCCTAACGATTTTTATAGGAAGTAAAATCCACACGCGTTGGATTTAACTCGGCAAGTTCGAATTTCGAAACCCATTCAAATGAACTCCAAATGGGTTGAAATTATAGGAGGTGACCCTACACACTAGATGTGATTTATGGCCAGATTTGGAACATTTATGGGCAAAGTAAAATTGCAACTCAATTTACTAAAAGGCCCCAAAGGAAGAAGGGAAGTTGAGAAGGATAAAAGGAAATTTGAAGAATGGTGCATATGTGTTATGGGTGATTCTGAAAAATGGAATATTTTATAATAGCTCCCTAAATATCGGGAGGGTATGTTATAAAGAGAACTCACCATGTGAATTCTCTCGATTTAAATAGATCAGAAGATCTATGCAATTTATTTAGTTGAGTTGAGATGCAAAGATTAATAACATGATGGCATGATGACATGATGAAATGCACATGATGCAATGATGAATGCAATAAACCAACAACTCACATGACGAAACTCGGAAAACATGGAAGGCGTCTGAAGCTCCGACCTTGGGGCATCACAGATATGCCAAGCCACAAGCTTGGGTGTAACATCCCAAATTTTCAATTTGGAATGTTATACATTAGGTCATCATGCATATCATATTTTTCTCGCATTTTCCGATCCTAGAAAATTTCACGCAACTCAAGGACCCTCGGAGAGAGTTGGAAGTTTCATTATTTTCATATTTGGGATTTCTCAAATTTTGAAAATAGGATCATTTGGATTTATTTAAATTATCTTCATAAAGTTTTTCCTATAAAAAAAAATTAAGAGAGGGAATAATATGACTTTCCCAATATTTAGGAAAAATGAAGATATTATAAATAAATCAAGATTTGGTTTTGGAAGATTTATTTTGCTTAGGCAAAAATGAGCATTTTAAAATTTTATGCATGTTTGCCGTTTTTAAAGTTCATTTTGTTCGACTCATTTTTAGGAGTCGGGGAAAATTTGTTTTATTTAATTCGGAGTTCGTTTGGTATTTTTTTTAATTCGTTTTGTTTTTTTTAAAAAAAAAATACGCGCCGCCCCCCCCCCTGGGCCAAGGCCCAGCCGGCCCAGCCAGCCAGGCCCGGCCCAGCGCCCCGCCTCCCTCTCCCTCGCGCGCACGCCGCCGCCCGAGCGGAGGTGCCCCGCCGCCGCACGCCTCCCGGAGTCCGGCTCCCCCTCGCCTCCCTTGCCCCCTCCCCAAGCCACCCCGCCGCCCCCCCCTTATATATATATCCGGCCGCCCCCCCCCCTCTCTCTCACCCGCCGCCGCCCGCCTCCCCAAGCCGAACCCCGCCGCCGCGAGGAAGCCGCCGCCGCCGCCGTTCCCCGCCGCCGACGCCGGAACCCCGCCGCCCCTCGCCGCCCCCTCCCGACCCCGCCGGACCTCCCGCCCCGCCCGGAGCCCCGCCGGAGCCCCGCCGGCGAAGACCACCGGAGGTAGCCCCGCGCCCCGATCCGGTTTTCCCCTAATAAATCGATCCGGTTTATTTTTAAAAAAAATAAACTAGATTGGTTTTTTTTCGGTTTTCTTATTTAACGAACGTTCACCGAACCGTTCGTTTCAATGAACGCGTTCGTTGGATTCGTTCTGTTAACGAACGTCCGTTATTTAAACCGTTCGTCGTTTTTCTTTTATTCGGATTTAATCCGTTATTTTTCTGATTCGATTTCCGATCCAATTTTCATATCTGTTTTAATTCTTGCTCGTTTATCGGAATCAGGTGATTCAAACGCCTGGAGTTTCGTAACGAAACCGCCGTTCCGACTAACCAACTTTCACAGAGTTTTGCTACTGTGAAATTTTGACCTAATTTCAGATTTCTAAACCGAGTCGTTCTCTCTCGAGTTCCGACTTTCGATGCCTTATTTGATTCGATTCTTTTGCAACCAGGGTTCTTAAGTTGAACTCTCTGGTTAGATCTTTTATTCGAGATTTCCCTGTGCATTAGATGAGTACTTATTGTATGCTTGTTGTTTGTCTGCGTTAGATTACCCGGAGTGCGCCGCTTGTTACTTCGAATCTCTAGGTCACGCGGATCATCAGCAAGGCAAGTAACACTTTGATCATATCTTTCCTACTACCCAGTTTTATTGCATTAGATCAAACCCTCAAACACTTGCATTGTTTAGGATCTAAATTAAATTGTGGGATTGGGAAGTAGAATTGAGGTAGTACCTATTACCTGTTACTTATGAAACCTTGGGAGTTACTTCTACGTTTGCTTATTATGCTATGCTATGCCAGTAGACGTGGATTGGGTGAGTGATATCCATGACAGATGTGAGATTGATAATTTTAATGGTTTATCTAAGGTGGCAACTTAAACACACATCTGGGTGGATTGAGGCACCTGATGTCTATCAGGACTTGCCTGTTGTTTTTTTTGGACCGCCACCCAGGCTCTAAGGGATCATAAGATATTTCAAACTGGAAACTTCCGTGTGCAGCCACATGCTACTATGGGCTCTAGCATAGTTGACTAAGCTGTGCGAACTCTTACGGGGTGGACTAGCAGATGTAGGGGATGTAGGTGTACCGGTCTACCCCACATGTAAGGTGCTAGTGCTTCTGAAAGACTATGTCTCGGTCATCCGTTTCTCAAACACCATGTAGTGCGAGAAACCAAACGGAGGCGATCGAGTCATGTGGGGAAAAGTGCGCAAACCTCTGCAGAGTAACAAACTAATCATGATTAGCCGTGTCCCCGGTTATGGACGTTTTGAGTATCTAGTACTTGAATATCATTGTGAATCTCAACATGTTACCTCTAATAAAAGCTATTGGGTTTTTAATGAGTACTTTTAATTGGGATTGAGGATGCTGTCAACCATTCTCAATGTTTAACAACCACCATGATAGTTAAACAAAATTATTCCTTTGATGTAGGGAAAAATTGGCTTTTCGCAAAACTGTAACCATAGAGCCTTACCACCAGCCAAATATGCATGTAGTATAGGCTTATTGTTGCATTACTCTCTATGTGTTACATTGCCAGCATATTCCATGTGCTGACCCGTTTTCGGGCTGCAACTTTCATGTTGCAGACTTTTCAGACGATGAGTAAGGAATTTAGGTCGTGGTTCTATACTCAGTGATGCCGATGGAGTTGATGGACTCACTTATCTTCCAAGCCTTCCGCTGTTATCGTTATTAGATGGCCTTAAGCCATGATTATTGTAATAAGTTCTTTTTGAGCCATCGATGTAATAAGAGTGTGATTGCAACTCTGCTATAAATCCTCGATGTACTGTGTGGTGTCAGCATTACTGATCCAGGGATGACATCGTAGCACAGTAGACGTGATCCATTCGGGTCAGGTCGCTACAGAGATGGTATCAGAGCACACGCTGACTGTAGGACACGACCACTAAGTTAAAGCCATAGATCACTACTCTCCTCTCATTTTCTAACTCCTCATCTTTTCTACTCTATTAGGATGACGAACGTGAAGATTAAGTACACCCAACCGGATGAAGGCACACCATTTGGATTTCACTTGAAGGAAGTTACCAAGTACCTGGACATTGGACTACCAAGTTTCACCGGGACTTTCAACGCCACTCTGCCTGAAGAGGAGCGCTGGAAGATTCACGCTCACGTTCCGGGAAGAACATTCGCCCCAATCACCAAGCCTATAGATAGTGTTTTCAATGCACCAACCTGGAGTCTGGGAAGGAGCATGGCATCCCATATCACCATAGGACGCATTGGAGAAGTTTATCAAGAAGACCTCAAGGACACCATCTACCAGATTTGCGGACGCCGAGATGACAAATGGGACATAGTCAGCACCAAGAAGGATAGATCCATTGCAACTTTTATCCAGGAGTTAAACCAGCACATTCGACGCCAGGAGAACCAGATGTGCAATGATATGTTGGAGTTGCAGAATGCGAAGGCAAGGATCATCGAGCTAGAAGGAGAACTAAAGTCTACACGCAAGGACTACATGGACGAGATCGTAGCTCTAGCAAGGCACAATTGCGATCTTAAGCAGGAGATCGAAGAACTCAAGAAGAAGTTAGCATCCCAGGAGGACGACAAGTACGTCGCATGTCCAGACAACTACATCAACATCGACGACACCGATTCGGATCCAAGTGAACCCGATTTTGAAGACGAAGCTGGAGCAGACATCATGGAATCTTCCACCGGTTCAAATTAGTAGAAGTCCCCCACATATTAGTAGTATTCCCCCCATGTAAACATTATAGTACACGCACTTGCGATAGTTAGATCGTTGTAAGCCTTGTTTGATGAATGGAGTGATTTTGTGTGCATTTGCTCATGTGCATTTGGGTAGTGATTCCCCTTAGACCTCATTCTATTCTAAATTTCTCTTCTTTTCTAAACCCATCAAGATGCCTCCGAGACGTGACCCTGAATTCGTTTTCCCGCCAGAGATCACCCAACTGATCCAGCAGCAGAACACCCTGATTCAAACATTGGTGCAGAACCAGGGCAACAACAACAACAACCCACCACCACCACCTGCGGATCATTTGACTCGTTTCCTTAGACTAAATCCGCCGGTGTACTCCAGTAGCACCGAGCCGATTGTAGCAGATGATTGGCTCCGCAAGATAGGAAGGGAGTTGACCACTGCAGGATGCACAGATGGAGAAAGAGTGAAGTTTGCAGCACATCAGCTTGAAGGACCCGCAGCCGCATGGTGGGAGAATTTCACAGCCACTTACCCGGTAGACACTGTCACATGGGATCAATTTCAGCAAGCTTTTCGCACTGCCCACGTCTCAGCAGGAGCCATGGCCATGAAGAAGCGTGAGTTTCGCAACTTACGCCAAGGAGGAAGGACTGTTGGCCAGTACGTGGATGACTTTAGCAAATTAGCACGTTATGCCCCAGATGACATTGCTACAGATGCGGCTAAACAGGAGAAGTTTCTAGAAGGACTGAATGATGAGTTCAGCATGCCGTTGATGGTAGCAAGTTTCAATAACTACCAGGAGTTAGTAGACAGAGCCCTTATGATTGAAGGAAAGCAGCAGCAAATTGAGAACCGCAAGCGAAAGTATGGAGGAAACATTGATTGCTCCACTAGATCAATTTTGCTCACCACACCAGAAGGAAGAAGGATTAAGTATGTATCACGGCACGAGCCGAGGAGAGCACAAGTAAATTGCTTATCAGGAGTGGTGCAGGAAGAAGTACCAGTGGTGAAGGATTTTCCTGATGTATTTCCGGAAGAGTTGCCAGGCATGCCACCGGATAGAGACATTGAGTTTTTGATTGAACTATTGCCAGGAACAGGCCCGATATCGAAACGACCATACAGGATGCCAGCACAAGATTTGGCAGAAATCAAGAAGCAGATTAAGGAGCTATTGGATAAAGGTTATATACGCCCAAGCTCTTCACCTTGGGGATCACCCGTTTTGTTAGTAGAGAAGAAGGATGGATCTTTGAGAATGGTTGTTGATTATCGTGAATTGAATGCGGTAACAATCAAGAACAAGTACCCACTACCAATGATAAATGATCTGTTTGATCGTTTGCAAGGAGCCAAAGTGTTTTCCAAGATCGACTTGCGATCAGGGTACCATCAGTTGAAGATTCGGGAGCAAGACATACCCAAGACTGCATTTACCACGAGATATGGACTGTACGAGTATACCGTTATGTCATTTGGACTGACTAACGCACCAGCTTATTTCATGAACCTGATGAACAAAGTGTTTATGGAGTTTTTGGATAAGTTCGTCGTGGTGTTCATAGATGACATTTTGATTTTCTCGAAGAATGAAGAGGAACACAAGGAACAATTGCGATTGGTTTTGGAGAAGCTAAGAGAACATCAGTTATACGCCAAGTTCAGCAAATGTGAGTTTTGGCTAAAGGAAGTTGGATTTCTCGGACATGTTATATCCGGAGAAGGAATAGCAGTTGACCCCACAAAGGTTGAGACCGTAACTAATTGGGAAGCACCAACGACAGTTGGAGAGATTCGGAGTTTTCTTGGACTCGCAGGATACTACCGAAGATTCATTGAGAATTTCTCAAGGATTGCTAAGCCTATGACTGAATTGTTGAAGAAGGATAACAAATTCATATGGACTGAGGACTGTGAGGCAAGTTTTCAGGAGTTGAAGAAAAGATTGGTTACCTCACCAGTTTTGATATTGCCAGATCAGACTAAGGATTATGAGGTGTATTGCGACGCTTCACGTCGAGGACTTGGAGCAGTGCTTATGCAGGAAGGAAGAGTTGTTTCGTATGCTTCACGACAACTTAAGCCCCATGAGTTGAATTATGCCACTCATGATTTGGAGTTAGCAGCCGTTGTGCATGCCCTGAAGACGTGGAGACATTTTCTCATTGGAAATCATTGTGAAGTATATACGGATCACAAGAGTCTGAAGTACATCTTCACACAGAAGGAATTGAATCTCAGACAAAGGAGATGGTTAGAACTTATCAAGGATTATGATATGAGATTGCATTATCACCCCGGAAAGGCTAATGTCGTAGCAGACGCATTGAGCCGTAAGAGCCACGTCAATACCCTAATGATGGGAGGAATACCCAATGAGTTAGCCGAGGACCTTCGAGAGCTATGTTTGGAAATAGTTCCGAGAGGCTATGTAGCAACATTGGAGATTCAGTCGACACTGATGGACAAAATCAGAGAAGCCCAAAAGGCAGATAAGGAAGTTGCCTCTATAAAGGAGAAAATGGGCAAAGGAAAGGCTAAAGGATTTCGTGAGGATGAACACGATACCCTATGGTTTGAAGACTGTGTTTATGTGCCCAATAACCCAGAAATCAGGAAGTTGATTTTACAAGAAGCCCATGATTCACCCTATTCGATTCACCCAGGAAATACCAAGATGTATTTGGATTTGAAGAACACTTTCTGGTGGACCGGAATGAAGAAGGATATTGCGGAGTATGTAGCTATTTGCGATGTATGTCAGAGAGTAAAGGCAGAACATCAGAAGCCAGCAGGATTGTTACAACCGTTGCCGATACCCGAATGGAAGTGGGATAAACTAGGCATGGATTTCATCACAGGTTTGCCAAAGACCCGTTCAGGATATGACTCGATTTGGGTTATAGTCGACCGTTTAACAAAGGTAGCTCATTTCATTCCAGTCAAGACTACCTATAGCAGTGCTAAGTTGGCAAGGATATACATGACCAGAATTGTGTGTTTACACGGAGTTCCGAGGAGCATCGTATCAGATAGAGGAACCCAGTTTACCTCAAAATTTTGGAACCAGTTGCACGAGACATTGGGAACTAGATTGGAATTCAGTACAGCTTTCCACCCACAGACCGATGGACAGACTGAGAGAGTCAATCAGATTTTGGAAGATATGCTGAGAGCTTGTGCACTAGATTATGGATCTAGCTGGGATGATAATTTGCCGTATGCAGAATTTTCCTACAACAACAGTTGCCAAACCAGCTTGAAGATGGCACCTTTCGAGGCTCTGTATGGAAGAAGGTGCAGGACACCGTTGTCATGGGACGAAACTGGAGATCGTCAGTTGTTTGGACCAGATTTGATTAAGGAGTCTGAACAGAAGGTTAAGTTGATTCGAGACAGGCTCAAGGTAGCCCAGTCCAGACAGAAGAGCTATGCCGATTCAAAGCGCAAAGCGATTGAGTATGAAGTTGGAGACAGAGTATATCTCAGAGTATCCCCGCTTCGAGGAGTTAAGCGTTTTGGAGTTAAAGGAAAGTTAGCACCCCGTTTCGTTGGACCGTATAAGATTTTGCAACGTATGGGAGAAGTTGCTTATAAGTTGGAATTGCCAGAAGGACTGTCAGGAGTTCATGATGTATTCCATGTTTCTCAGTTGAAGAAATGTCACCCAGAGATAGCAGAGGTACCGTTAAGAGACACAGTGCCACTGGAAGCAATTCAGTTGAAGGATGACTTGACATATGAGGAAAAACCTGTTAAGATTCTCGATTATGCCAGCAGAGTTACCCGCAGCAAAGTTATCAAGTTTTGTAAAGTTCAGTGGAGCCACCACACTGAGGATGAAGCCACCTGGGAAAGAGAGGAAGTTTTGCTCAAGGACCACCCTCACCTATTTTCTAGCCAACCCGAATCTCGAGGGCGAGATTCATCTTAAGGGGGTAGGTTTGTAACATCCCAAATTTTCAATTTGGAATGTTATACATTAGGTCATCATGCATATCATATTTTTCTCGCATTTTCCGATCCTAGAAAATTTCACGCAACTCAAGGACCCTCGGAGAGAGTTGGAAGTTTCATTATTTTCATATTTGGGATTTCTCAAATTTTGAAAATAGGATCATTTGGATTTATTTAATTATCTTCATAAAGTTTTTCCTATAAAAAATTTAAGAGAGGGAATAATATGACTTTCCCAATATTTAGGAAAAATGAAGATATTATAAATAAATCAAGATTTGGTTTTGGAAGATTTATTTTGCTTAGGCAAAAATGAGCATTTTAAAAATTTATGCATGTTTGCCGTTTTTAAAGTTCATTTTGTTCGACTCATTTTTAGGAGTCGGGGAAAATTTGTTTTATTTAATTCGGAGTTCGTTTGGTATTTTTTTTAATTCGTTTTGTTTTTTTTAAAAAAAAATACGCGCCGCCCCCCCCCTGGGCCAAGGCCCAGCCGGCCCAGCCAGCCAGGCCCGGCCCAGCGCCCCGCCTCCCTCTCCCTCGCGCGCATGTCGCCGCCCGAGCGGGAGCTGCCCCGCCGCCGCACGCCTCCCGGAGTCCGGCTCCCCCTCGCCTCCCTTGCCCCCTCCCCAAGCCACCCCGCCGCCCCCCCCCTTATATATATACCCGGCCGCCCCCCCCCTCTCTCTCACCCGCCGCCGCCCGCCTCCCCAAGCCGAACCCCGCCGCCGCGAGGAAGCCGCCGCCGCCGCCGTTCCCCGCCGCCGACGCCGGAACCCCGCCGCCCCTCGCCGCCCCCTCCCGACCCCGCCGGACCTCCCGCCCCGCCCGGAGCCCCGCCGGAGCCCCGCCGGCGAAGACCACCGGAGGTAGCCCCGCGCCCCGATCCGGTTTTCCCCTAATAAATCGATCCGGTTTATTTAAAAAAAAACAAAACTAGATTGGTTTTTTTTCGGTTTTCTTATTTAACGAACGTTCACCGAACCGTTCGTTTCAATGAACGCGTTCGTTGGATTCGTTCTGTTAACGAACGTCCGTTATTTAAACAGTTCGTCGTTTTTCTTTTATTCGGATTTAATCCGTTATTTTTCTGATTCGATTTCCGATCCAATTTTCAAATCTGTTTTAATTCTTGCTCGTTTATCGGAATCAGGTGATTCAAACGCCTGGAGTTTCGTAACGAAACCGCCGTTCCGACTAACCAACTTTCACAGAGTTTTGCTACTGTGAAATTTTGACCTAATTTCAGATTTCTAAACCGAGTCGTTCTCTCTCGAGTTCCGACTTTCGATGCCTTATTTGATTCGATTCTTTTGCAACCAGGGTTCTTAAGTTGAACTCTCTGGTTAGATCTTTTATTCGAGATTTCCCTGTGCATTAGATGAGTACTTATTGTATGCTTGTTGTTTGTCTGCGTTAGATTACCCGGAGTGCGCCGCTTGTTACTTCGAATCTCTAGGTCACGCGGATCATCAGCAAGGCAAGTAACACTTTGATCATATCTTTCCTACTACCCAGTTTTATTGCATTAGATCAAACCCTCAAACACTTGCATTGTTTAGGATCTAAATTAAATTGTGGGATTGGGAAGTAGAATTGAGGTAGTACCTATTACCTGTTACTTATGAAACCTTGGGAGTTACTTCTGCGTTTGCTTATTATGCTATGCTATGCCAGTAGACGTGGATTGGGTGAGTGATATCCATGACAGATGTGAGATTGATAATTTTAATGGTTTATCTAAGGTGGCAACTTAAACACACATCTGGGTGGATTGAGGCACCTGATGTCTATCAGGACTTGCCTGTTGTTTTTTTTGGACCGCCACCCAGGCTCTAAGGGATCATAAGATATTTCAAACTGGAAACTTCCGTGTGCAGCCACATGCTACTATGGGCTCTAGCATAGTTGACTAAGCTGTGCGAACTCTTACGGGGTGGACTAGCAGATGTAGGGGATGTAGGTGTACCGGTCTACCCCACATGTAAGGTGCTAGTGCTTCTGAAAGACTATGTCTCGGTCATCCGTTTCTCAAACACCATGTAGTGCGAGAAACCAAACGGAGGCGATCGAGTCATGTGGGGAAAAGTGCGCAAACCTCTGCAGAGTAACAAACTAATCATGATTAGCCGTGTCCCCGGTTATGGACGTTTTGAGTATCTAGTACTTGAATATCATTGTGAATCTCAACATGTTACCTCTAATAAAAGCTATTGGGTTTTTAATGAGTACTTTTAATTGGGATTGAGGATGCTGTCAACCATTCTCAATGTTTAACAACCACCATGATAGTTAAACAAAATTATTCCTTTGATGTAGGGAAAAATTGGCTTTTCGCAAAACTGTAACCATAGAGCCTTACCACCAGCCAAATATGCATGTAGTATAGGCTTATTGTTGCCTTACTCTCTATGTGTTACATTGCCAGCATATTCCATGTGCTGACCCGTTTTCGGGCTGCAACTTTCATGTTGCAGACTTTTCAGACGATGAGTAAGGAATTTAGGTCGTGGTTCTATACTCAGTGATGCCGATGGAGTTGATGGACTCACTTATCTTCCAAGCCTTCCGCTGTTATCGTTATTAGATGGCCTTAAGCCATGATTATTGTAATAAGTTCTTTTTGAGCCATCGATGTAATAAGAGTGTGATTGCAACTCTGCTATAAATCCTCGATGTACTGTGTGGTGTCAGCATTACTGATCCAGGGATGACATCGTAGCATAGTAGACGTGATCCATTCGGGTCAGGTCGCTACATTGGGGATGCTATGTTTGATGAGTATGAAATGTTTGAATATTTATTTTCTGGAAATAATGCTTGTCCTAAGCTTGGAGATGCTTTCCTTAATGAATATGATCCTTTGATTCCTTCTACTTTCAACAAGAAAATTTATTACGATGATAGCATGCCTCGTATTTATGATGATTACATTGATGAAAGTGCGTTTGGAAGAGTGTCAACTTTAGGTAGTAGTGATCCCACTATTTTGGAGGGTGTTGAATCTTGTTACAATATTGATGAAAGTGGATTTGGAGAGGCCATGACTTTATTTAGTGATACATCCACTATTTTGGAAGAGGTTTCAATTGATTAAATGAAGTTGCTATCTATGATGGTTATTATGATGACATCTATGCCATAAAGAGTGATAAATCTTCTATGCTTGTGCATCATGAAAAGAGTGCTCTATGTGATGGTCATATTGTTGAATTCATTCATGATGCCTCTGAAAATTATTATGAGAAAGGAACTTATGCCCTTACATATCTCAATAATATCAAGTTTCTTCTCTGTGTGTTGATTGTTTTGAAGTTGCACTTGTTTTGCCTTCCTATCTAGTTGGTTCCTGTTCCCATAAGTTATTTCCTCACAAAATCCCTATGCATAGGAAGTGGGTTAGACCTAAGTGTACTAGTAACGTGCGTCATGATGCTCTCTTCATGGTTCAATTCTTATCTTTTATGCGAGCATCATCGAAATCATCATGCCTAGCTTAAAAGGCATAAAAGAAAAGCGCTTGTTGGGAGACAACCCAACACTTTTACCTACTGTTTTTTTGTGTTCACATGATTATGCTACTTTAGTAATCATGTTTTATTGCCTTTGTTTCAATAAAGTGCCAATTAAAGCCTTTAGGACCTTGTTGGGTGATAGTTGCTTTGAGCTTGCTGAAAACAGAAACTTTTGCGCTCACGAAAATAATTCTAGTTTTCTTAAAAGCGTGATAAAATGCTGATTATTTTTTCAGAAGATTAATATACAAATTTATGAGGTTGTCCTAATTTTTCAGAATTTTTGGAGTAGCAGAAGTATGGTTGGAGTACAAATTACTACACACTATTCTATTTTTGACAGATTCTGTTTTCAATGCATAGTTTGCTTGTTTTCTAGTTTCTATGGCTTATGTTGCTCAATATCAATTGTATAAATGATATGCTACATTAGACATTGTGTGAGAACCATTATTAATCTTGTCTTTGACAGTACCAAAAGTGAAATGGTTTGCTCTTTATCATACTAACCTATATCACAAAGTTTCGTTAAGTTTTGTGTGATTGAAGTTTTCAAGTTTTGGGGTGAGATATCGATATGAGGAGAATAAGGAGTGAAAAGAACCTAAGCTTGGGGATTCCCAAGGCACCCCCAAGGAAATATTCAAGGAAGATCCCAGCAACTAAGCTTGGGGATGCCCCGGAAGGCATCCCCTCTTTCGTCTCCAACATTATCGGTAACCTCACTTGGAGCTATGTTTTCATTCATCACATGATATGTTTTTTGCTTGCAGCGTCAATTTATTTTGTTAGTATTTGTTTTATGTTATTTATAATAATGTTTTGCATATTTTATTTCAATAAAAGTGGCAATTATACATGTTGCTGCTTTGCAAGTATGCATGCTTATTTTGCAAGTATACATGTTGCTGTTTGAAAACAGAAAGTTTACCTCTGTTGCAAAGAAAAGTCAGAATGTGATAAAATGTTGATTTTTCTTGCAAAATGAGCTCTGATAAATTTTCATCATTTTTGGAGTTAGGGAAGTATTGATACTCTTGCATTCTTTATACACGGTACTGTTTTGGCAGATTGCTGTTATGTTTGCATTGTTTGCATATGTTTGCTTGTTTAATGATTCTATTTGAGGATAGGAGTATTAAATATGCAGAGGCATTTACTACTAAATGTTGAATAATAATTTTAGTGATTTGTTGCAGTAGAGAATGATAAGGTTTTTGCATTGGTTTATACTAACTTATCTCACGAGTTCTTGTTGAGTTTTGTGTGGATGAAGCTTTTGAGATTTAGGAAAAATGTGATATGAGAAGAATTAAGGAGACACAAAAGCTCAAGCTTGGGGATGCCCGAGGCATCCCAAGATAATATTTCAAGAAGCCTCAAGCATCTAAGCTTGGGGATCCCCCGGTAGGCATCCCACCTTTCTTCGTCAACAATTATCGATTAGTATCAGTTGAGCCTAAGTTTTTGCTTCTTCACATGATGTGTGCTATCCTTGGTTTGTCATTTTATTTTGTTTTGCTTGCTATTTTAATAAAATGCTTAGATGTGAAAGCTTTTTTTATAAGGGAGAGTCCTCAAATAGCTACCTATTTACTTAACTACTCTCTTGATCGTCACTTTTTTTGGAGTAGCTCGTCATTTACTCTTGTGCTTCACTTATATCCTACGAGTAAATCATTGAATGAATTGAATATCATGAAGTTGAAATCATATCATGCCTAGTGGTAGCTTCACATTGGGTTTAGAAAGTGAAACCTTTTGAGGCTTGACAATCACAATATTGTTCATACAAGTAATTCACGAATAATTAGTATAAGGAAGAGAACATTCACATGCAAATACACTATCATGGAAATCTTTTGTGATTGTGATCCCCCATCAAAATATTATATGCCAAAATTGTTAACGTTGACAAGGAAGACAACGTAATGGTTTATGTTTTTTCATATTCACATAGAAGTTATATTGTCATAGATCCTTCAACATGTGGTGCTTGCCCCCCATCTTTGCTAGCCAAAAATTCCGCACCAAGTAGAGATACTACTTGTGCATCCAAAAACCCTTAAAACCAAATCTTATTTTCAAGACTCCACCATACCTACCTAAGGGTTGAGCAAGATCCTGCAGGTAAGTTGTCATCGGTGAAAAAAGGCAATATAAATTGCTTCTAAAAGTGTAAGATCATTTAGTGTAAGAGAAAATTGAGCATTATACGAGCTTGTGATGGTACAACAATAAAAGCGACGGACTGCATAATAAAGGTTGCTATCATAAGGGGCAATACAACGTGAAGTTCCTTTGCACGAAGGGATTGAGCATACAAACAAATAAGCGCATGGCAACCTCTGATTCCCTCTGCGAAGGGCCAATCTTTTACTTTTATGTATTTACTTTTATGAAAAGAGTCAAAGTTCTTCTCTCTATTCCTTTTTATTTTTCTCTTTTGGCAAGCATCATGTGGTGAGGAAAGATCTAGGCAGATATGTCCAGTTGAATATGGGTAGCATGAGTTATTATTGTTGACATCACCCTTGAGGTGAATACGTTGGGAGGCAAAATAATAAGCCCCTATGTTTCTATGTGTCCAGTTGAAATTTTTTGCTCATGTGTACAAGGTGAGTGTTAGCAATCATACAAGAAAATATGATGGTTGAGTATGTGGAGCTCTTGCTTAAACTCTGTTGAATAAGTTGAATTGCAATTGCTTGGTGACTAAGAATATTGGTTGTTGAGTTTCAAGAGAATTCATTGTTTGAACCTTAACATGTGAATTGGTTGCTACTATAACATGAGAAGTTTCATAAGAAAGAATTGCTGTTATGATGCTAGGAAAAGTGATTGAAATTATCACTAATCAAACTTGTGCACTTTGCTAGCATTCACACTTCATAAATTATTTCTTTTATCATTTACGTACTCGAGGACGAGTAGGAATTAAGCTTGGGGATGCTGATACGCCTCCAACGTATCTATAATTTATGAAGTATTCATGCCAATATATTATCATTCTTGGATGTTTTACAATCATTTTATAGCAAATTTATATCATTTTTTGGGACTAACCTATTGACCCAGTGCCCAGTGCTAGTTGCTGTTTTTTACTTGTTTTTTACATCACAAAAAATCAATATCAAATGGAGTCCAAACACCGTGAAACTTTTTGTGGATCTTTTATGGGCCAGAAGACTCCCGATGGGCCAAAGGAGCACCGGGGGGTGCCCCAAGGTGGCCTCCCGTACCCCTTCTTTGCACTATAAATTCCCAAATATTTTGAAACCCTTCGGGGTTAATCTAGATCAGAAGTACCGCCGCCGCATGGCTCCGTAGCCACCGAAAACCAATCTAGACCCGTTTCGGCACCCTGCCGCAGGGGGGAATCATCTTCGGTGGCCATCTTCATCATCCCGGCGGCCACCACGATGAGGAGGGAGTAGTACACCCTCGGGGCTGAGGTTTGTACCAGTAGCTATGTGTTTAATCTCTCTCTCTCTCTCTCTCGTAATCTATATCATGGGCTTTGTTAATATAGTCGGATCATATGATGTTTCTCCCCTCTATACTCTTGTTGTAATGAATTGAATCTTTACCCTTTGAAGTTTTGTCATGTCGGATTGAATGTTCAGATTTGAGAACACATGATGTATGTCTTGCGGTATGAATACTTGAGGTGACAATGTGGTATCTTATTGATTCACTTGATATATGTTATGGCACTCAACTTGTGGATTCCCGCGGTGATATTGGGGTAATCTATGCATAGGGGTTGATACACATTTTTATTATCTTTTCTCCGATAGAAACTTTGGGGTCTCTTTGTAGTTCTTTGTGTGGATTGAGTATTATGAATATGAATATGCTTTGGTGTTATTCTAGTACGAACTCTAGGATAGATCGAACGGGAAAAATAACTTTGCATTATTTTAGTACGAACTCTTGAATAGATCGAGCGGAAAGAATAGCTTTGAGGTGGTCTCGTACCCTACAAACAATTCCTATCTTTTGCTCTCTGCTAATAGGAACTCGGGAGTGATTCTTTATTGTACGTTGAGGGATAATCATATGATCCAACTTTGTTAGCACTGTTGAGAGATTGCACTAGCAAAAGTACGAACCCTAGGCCTCATTTTTAAGCATTGCAACACCGTTTTTGTGCCCGTTTACTATTTGCTACCTTGCTGTTTTTATTTATTTAGATTATAAAAATATATTTCTACCATCCATATCACACTTTTATCACCATCTCTTCGCCGAACTAGTGCACCTATACAATTTGCCATTGTATTGGGTGTGTTGGGGACACAAGAGAGTTCTTGTATTTGGTTGCAGGGTTGTTTGAGAGAGACCATGTTCATCCTACACCTCTGACAGATTGATAAACCTTAGGTCATCCACTTGAGGGAAAATTGCTACTATCCTACAAAACTCTGCGATTGGAGGCCCAACATGTGTCTACAAGAAGAAAGTTGCATAGTAGACATCAGGCACCCGACCTCGAAATGTAGGTACCCGCCAACACTGGGCGTGGGCTCCTCGTCGTTTGGGCCATTGCGCCTGTCAGACTGACGGCATGCCTCTCAATGCTGCTCTATGGTGACGCATGCATCTTCCTTCCGCCAGTCTTCCAAAACTCGTCGCTGATCACGACGGGCTTGCGGGTCAGATGAAGCCATTGATGTCTCGTCGGGCTCGTCTCGCTAGGCCCGCTGAGGCTACGACTGGGTCTATTGCCACAGAGGTGACTGCACCGTTGGCATATTCCTCTCAACGCAGCCAATGTCTCGGGCCGCCGTCGCCGTTTGTCAGCCTCACGGCGGCTCCACATGCTGTGACTTTCCGGCCTTAGCAAAGCCAATCCAACTCTGGATAGTGGCCCTCCACTCATCCATCTTGTCAGCCGTTGGTGGGAAGTTCAACAGGAGCTGAGCTTGCGTCATTGCTTCCGCGGCTGCGCTCGGCATTGCCAGTGAGGCAGACCACGACATTGCTCGACTTCTGGAAGAACCAGTGGGAGCATCACCGTGTTCTTGTCATCGTGGTCCAGTCCCCAAAGCAGTTTGGTGATGAGTGGGACGTGATAGGGGGTCGGTGGCACTGTTCAACGCTCTGCCCTGCCCGTCTTGTTCCGGGCAAGAGGTGCACCTCGTGGCCACACCCGTGGTAGGAGGAATCGAAGGATCACGGCTTGCACCAGAGCAGGCGTTGCTACCTCTTGAGCTTGCGTTGGTTTTTCCCTTAAAGAGGAAAGGGTGATGCAACAAAGTAGAGTAAGTATTTCCCTCAGCTTTTGAGAACCAAGGTATCAATCCAATAGGAGAAAATGCACAAGCCACCAAATACCTGCACAAACAAACACCAACTTGCACCCAACGCGACAAAGGGGTTGTCAATCCCTTCATAGTTATTTGCAAAGTGAGATCTGATATAGATGGATAAACGGTAAAGTAATATTTTCGGTATTTTTGGTTTATAGATCACAAAGTAAACGATTGCAAAGAAAGTAAATAGGAAACTAAAATTATAGATATGAAACTTATATGATGGAAGATAGACCCGAGGGGCCATAGGTTTCACTAGAGGCTTCTCTCAAGATAGAAAATATTACGGTGGGTGAACAAATTACTGCCAAGCAATTGATAGAAAAGCGCAAAGTTATGACGATATCTAAGGCAATGATCATGAATATAGGCATCACGTACGTATCAAGTAGACCGAAACGATTCTGCATCTATGAGTATTACTCCACACATCAACTGACTCTTGCCTGCATCTAGAGTATTAAGTTCATAAGAACAAAGTAACGCATTAAGTAAGATGACATGATGTAGCGTGATAAACTCAAGAAATATGATGAAACCCCCATCTAGTTATTCTCGATGGCAACAATACAATACGTGTCGGTTCCACTTCTATCACTAGGATCGAGCATGGCAAGATTGAACCCAAAGCCAAGCACTTCTCCCATTGCATGAAAAACCAATCCAGTTGGCCAAACCAAATCGATAGTTCGAAGAGACTTCCAAAGATATCAAATCATGCATAAAAGAATTCAGAGGAGATTCAAATAATGTTCATAGATAAGCTAATCATAAATCCACAATTCATCAGATCTCGGCAAACACATTGCAAAAAAGTATTACATCGAATAGATCTCCAGGAACATCGAGGAGAACATGGTATTGAGAATCAAAGAGAGAGAGGAAGTCATCTAGCTACTAGCTATGGACCCGTAGGTCTGTGGTAAACTACTCACGCTTCATCAGAGAGGCAATGATGTTGATGTAGAAGCCCTCCATGATCGAATCCCCCTCTGGAAGGACGCCGGAAAAGGCCCCTAGATGGGATCTCATGGGTACGGAAGGTTGCGGTGGTGGAAAAGTGGTTTCGTGGTTCCTCGAGAAGGTTTTGGGGTATTTGAGAATATATAGGCAGAAGAAATAGGTTGGTGGAGTCACGAGGGGCCCACAAGGGTGGGGGGATCGCCCTACCCCCTAGGTGCGCCCTTCGTCCTTGTGGGTGCCTCGTGGCTTCCTTCACGTGTACTCCAAGTCCTCTGGATGTCTTTTGGTCCAAGAAAAATCATTGCGAAAGTTTCATTTCATTTGGAATCCGTTTAGTATTCCTTTTCTGCGAAACTCTAAAAGAAGGAAAAAACAGGAAATGGCACAGGGCTATCAGTTAATAGGTTAGTCCCAAAAATCATATAAAATAGCATATTAATGCATATAAAATATCCAAAACAGATAATATAATAGCATGGAACAATCAAAAATTATAGATACGTTGGAGACGTATCAAGTATCCCCAAGCTTAATTTCTGCTCGTCCTCGAGTAGGTAAATGATAAAAATAGAAATTTGGATGTGGAATGCTACCTAACATATTTATCAATGAAATTCCCTTTATTGTGGCATGACTGTTCAGATCCGTCTGATTCAAAACAAAAGTTTAGTATTGACATAAAAACAATAATACTTCAAGCATACTAACAACATAATATGTCTTCTCAAAATAACATGGCCAAAGAAAGCTTATCCCTACAAAATCATATAGTCTATGCTCCATCTTCATGACACAAAATATTTAAATCATGCACAACCCCGATGACAAGCCAAGAAACTGTTTGATACTTTTGATGTTCTCAAACTTTTTCAACTTTCACGCAAAACATGAGTGTGGGCCATGGACATAGCACTATGGGTGGAATAGAAGGTGGTTGTGGAGAAGACAAAAAAGAGGGAGATAGTCTCACATCTACTAGGCGTATCAACGGGCTATGGAGATGCCCATGAATAGATATCAATGTGAGTGAGTAGGGATTGCCATGCAACGGATGCACTAGAGTTGTAAGTTTATGAAAGCTCAAAAAAGAAAACTAAGTGGGTGTGCATCCAACTTGCTTGCTCACGAAGACCTAGGGAAATTTGAGGAAGCCCACAATTGTAATATACAAGCCAAGTTCTATAATGAAAATTCCCACTTGTATGTGAAAGTGACAACAGAGGAGACTCTCTATCATGAAGATCGTGGTGCTACTTTGAAGCACAAGTGTGGTAAAAGGATAGTAGCATTACCCCTTCTCTGTTTTCTCTCATTTTTTATTTGGGCCTTCTCTCATTTTTTTGGCCTCTTTTTTTCGTTCGGAGTCTCATCCCGACTTGTGGCAGAATCATAGTCTCCACCATCCTTTCCTCACATGGGACAATGCTCTAATAATGAAGATAATCCCACTTTTATTTACTTACAACGTGATACTTAGAACAACATATGACTCTATATGAATGCCTCCGGCAGTGTACCGGGATGTACAATGAATCAAGAGTGACGTGTACGAAAGTATTATGAATGGTGGCTTTGCCACAAATACGATGTCAACTACATGATCATGCAAAACAATATGGCAATGATGGAGCGTGTCATATAAACGGAAAGATGGAAAGTTGCATGGCAATACACTACAAAAAATACACTTCCGTGATGATACGCGTTTGTCACAGTAGGTCACGTTTTCTGTCTTGCATGTACATCCATGACGGTTTTATGACAGAATCAAGATAATCATACCTGTGCTGTCGTAGAAGTGTTCCATGACATTACCAAAATTATCATCACGGAAGTGTCCACTTCCATGATGATAAATCACGCGTCATAGAAGTGCTTTCGTCAAGGGTGACTGACACGTGGCATCCACCATAATGGGTCGCTGTTAAGTTATCGGGTTCTAGTTTGGATCCGATAACCCGTTAACAGCTCGGACCAATGGGGATTTTCCACGTGTAAAATTATCGTTGGCTGGAGGAAACACATGTCGGCTCACCGTTGGGACAGATGTCATCCACTCATTGGACAACATGCGCCAATGATACGTCGACATGCGGCACGGCCCAACAGAGGCCCATTCCTGTGAAAAGGCCGGCCCATTTGACTTGGTCAAAAGATAGCGGGTCGGCCCATGGAAAGCCTATTAACGACGTGTTCGCACATAGCCCATTTATAGCCTGCTAACCCAGGGCCCGTTACAGCCTATCAGAATTAGGCCCAGTAGCGTCATCTGGGCCATCCAATATGATTCCAGCCCGTTGTAACTTCCGGCCCATGTTTGGCCCATGACGTCTTTCAGCCCATATGAGGCACTTTGTAACTCTTGGCCCATTAATCGGCCCGTAATGAATAGTACATCACTTTATACCCATTAACGGCCCATTATTCCAATGGGCCCTTTCAAGCCCATGTTATATTTCGGCCTTCTCAGGGCCCATTTATTCTTGGGCTCATTTCCAGTAGTCGGTTACTTATGGCCTGTTACTGGCCTTTTCTGATTGTGGGCCAAATTCTTCCCGTGGTTATAGTCGGCCCTTTTGTGGCCCGTTAGTCCCTTAGGCCGTTTTCATAGCGTCATCAAATACGGCCAATTAATGACGGCCCATTATGGTCGGCCCATGAACGGACGATTCCAGCTCTAGCCCGTTTAAGGCCCATAAGGTGGTCCATTGTTGGCCCATGTTTGGCCGATCGATCATACGGCCCGTAGAAGGCCCATTGATGCTACGACCCATAGAAGGCCCATTGTTTCTACGGCCCGTAGGAGGCTCATGGTAACTACCGTAAATATGTAGCCCATGGTTATTGTGGCCTAGTTTTAAAATATAGGTTATTGCGGCCACTAGCAAACCGCGGAAAAAGAAATGCACTGACTACAAGCAAACAAATAAACAAGACAACACGGAAATAAATAAGCAAGCATGCTAGGCTATCACGACTATTACACATATTACATCCATTGGGCATCAAAGTTCGCCACCAGTGCAAATATAGGGAACAAAGTAGCATATCATATACACTGGTTGTCAAAGTTGGCGACCAACGCAAATAAACGCCATGACAAAACAAGTCCAGAACTAAAACCACTTCGGAAGAGCTCAAGAAACAATATCCTGGGTACGCATAATGCTGGCAAGATGCTTAGCAATCTTATTAACTTTCTCTTGTTTGGTGCTTAAATCCTCCAGCCCTTGCTGTTGCACAAGAAAGTATGCATCTGAATTCTGCAGGGACTTCCTTAGTCCTTCGTCTTCTTGCCGCAGCACAGCTGGCTGATGCCATTGAGCTAGTAGCTGAGACTGAAGAAGCCGAAGTGATTCAGGCAGCGAGTTCGAAGAGCTTGTGCCAGCGGTACTGGCTAGTAACTCAAACACTGCATCAATGCAGGACTGTGGCGTTTTCTCACTATCTACATTATCGTTTGTATCACCTTTCTTGGAGACCAACAGGGTTGTCTCACCATCTTGAACCTTATCTGCATTACTTTCTCTACCATTGCATAGTGGGGTGGTCTTCTCCAATATTCTGTTCGCATACTACAAGAGAAACAAGCAGACACATCACAGGTTTAGCATGTAGTATACAAAACTCATTTTGGTAAATCGTTCAGTAGTAAGGTGGACAGGATTACAACATGAAACAAACATATATCTATGTACTATGGTCACTGTATTGTCCATATCATTCTAGTTTATGTTGCCAAATCAAGATAGAGACACAGTTCAACTCATATATTTTTAAGACACAGCAGCATAGACAGAATATAAGTGTGAGAAACTACACAACATTGGCAACACTTGTAATGTGTATCACATGAGAACATAACTGTTTATACAACTGGAACTGAAATCAACATAGAGTAAGAAGTTAGAACGACAATCCAATTAAAGAAATAGGTTTAAAACATACCTTTTGCGTCGTTGGAGTTTCAATTGGATCCTTCAAATTCGAAAGTAGTTGGTATGAGTAAATACAGTGATGCAACAACAAAGGAGTATGGACCATAGCTACGGAATCTAACCTAAGAATAGTTGCTCTTCTGCTTTAAACATGGTGTTTGGGTTTGCTGTGGTGGTCTTCATGCTTTGGGCACTGCAGTGGCTTTACAAACTGCTCGTGCGGGGGTACTCTATGGTGGACATGGTGCTTTGCAACTAGAAGTGGGTTACTATCTGCTGGGGTTGGTGTTAGATGGGTTGTAGCTGGTTCTGTGCCCAACGGTGTAAGTGTGCAATCTGGAAGAGTCTCGATTATGTGTGGTGGGGCTAGTTTGTGGGCCAGTACAACCATGGTTCTATCTGCATCAACAGGTAGCACTGTCTTTTGTGAAGAATGGGTTTTTGCTCCCTTAGATACTGCCATCACCCCCTCCAATTCAAATGGCTGATAAACAAGAAAAGAAATTGAACGTATAGACATTGTATGATAGACAGATGTGGTAATTCACATATATGTTGTCTAACCAAACATGACAGCATGAAACAATTTCACATATATGATGCCTAACTAAACAAGATATCATGACACAGTTTCAGATATATGATGGATAACTTAACGGGATATAATGGCATAATTCAACATATGATGAGTATCTAAACATGATGACATGACAAAACTATATGATGTCTTTCTAAAATAGGTTGGGATGAAATAATTCACATACATGTTGTCTAAGTATACAGGATGAGATGATATAATTGACATAATTGATTCATATACTAAGCACCTGGCACTCGCATGTATGATCTCTAAACTAAGAAAATGGAATTCAATATTGTGCATATGATGTCTAAACTAAGCAATGCAAGACACCATATGCATGATATGAGAAATATAAACATTGCAACTTAGAGCATACACCTCACCTGGGATATAGGACTGGTCATCTGTCTCTGAATCCTCCTCTGAGGAGCTCCCTGTAACCATCGAGATATATGCTTCAACAGGTACCATTGCCCTCTCTAAAGACCGTATTTTCACTCCTGATTTTTCCATAACTGGCTCAAACGGCTGACACACATGAAGAGTAGTTCAATATACACAGATTGTCGCCAAATGGAATACATAATGAAAAAAAGATGGCATGAGATAATTCACATATATGATGCGTGGCTACATGGCAGTGCATAGTTCACATATATGATAACTGGCTGAAAAACATGGCATTGCATAATTCGCATATCTGATATAGAAAGCAAATAGGAGGCATTCACACAAAGCATGTCTAATCTAAGCAGATGGCATGACAATGAAATACACCATATGCATGCTATGAGCAATATAACCCTGCCAAGTTAGAGCATGCACCTCGGGGGGGGGGGGGGACGACTGGTCATTTGTCTCTGAATCCTCCTCCGAGGAGCTATATGTAACCAGCAAGAAATCTGCATTGACATGTGGCACTGACTGCTCAGAAGACCTTGTTTTCACTCCAGATTTTCCCATGACCGACTCAAATGGCTGATGCACAGGAAGAGTAGATGAATGTATAAACATTGTTGACAAATGGAATATATTATGAAGAAAAATATGGCACGATACAATTCACATATACGGTGAATGGATAAATAGGATGGCATTGCATGATTCACGTATATGATGCCTGGCTAAAGAAGATGGCATTGCATAATTCCCATATACTCCTTCCGTTCCTAAATATTTGTCTTTTTAGAGATTTCAAATGGACTACCACATACGGATGTATATATACATATTTTAGAGTGTAGATTCACTCATTTTTCTTCGTATGTAGTCACTTGTTAAAATCTCTAAAAATACAAATATTTAGGAACGGTGGGAGTATGATATAGAAACCAAACATGTGGCATTCACACAAAACAAATCTAAACCAAGCTGATGACATATAAGATGTATAATGTAAGCAATGCGAGGCGCCATATGCATGATATGACCAACATCAGCATGCCAGGTTAGAGCAAACACCTCAGGTGGTAAATAGGAGTTGTCGGTTCCCTTTGAATCCCCATCTGAACAGTTATCTTCCTCCAGAATACAATCTGGAATGGAGGGAAGGGGGCCCCACTTCACCCACCATGGAGCGACATCTGCATGACATTATATTCCAACGCAACAGTCTTCTCTTTTTCTCTACATGTTCAGTACGGTTGTGTATAATAACTGACATGCATAATAAAAAAATAGTTAGATTTTGTAAGGCCTAAGGGATGCATGCAGAAATCAAGACTGATGGTAGCAAACAAGTGGATAGATCCAAAACTAATGATAGCAGGTAGATTATAGCTTCACTTTAAAAAGATAGACAATGGACCATCTACTGTTTGTTGCCCACCCAACATGAACCACATAGAAGACCCTAGATGAACCAGATAGTAGACAACTACTATTCATTGCTGCCTCGATATGAGACCCACGAGCATTTTAAAACTCAAGTTTGAACAATAAAGTAGCAGGTAATAATAACCGATGTATAGCATAATCAAACACGAAAGACTGTGACCTCTCTTCCGGAACTGTGTAGTCCTCAGGTTCATCTACTCAGTCGATTTTGGTAATGCAGTTGGCGTGGCTGCCGACAATGAGGAAGATGATCTGAGGTGGCGAAAGAATGTCTGCAGGGGGAATCTCTACTGCAGTGAACGCTTTTGTCGATGGTGCACCTCAGGTGGGGTGGATGACGGCACGGCAGGAGCAAGACATAACACACATAGTTTTCTTTGACGCCTATCTGAAAATGAAGTAAATCTGTAAGGGCTCCTTAGAATTGGAGGAGTCTATAAATGCAGGGACATGAAAAACACATGAATAGGATAGGAATGCATGTGCAAAACAGAGCATTTGGAAACAAAGGATTTCTGTCAACCTGGGTGTTTGGTTCACATGAATTGGAAGAACACAGGAATGGAGAAACATGGTCAAATTAAAGTCGAACCACGTGAAAATGAAAAAAATAAGAATCTTATTGTGCCAGTAATGCAATTAGTCCTGTTCTTCATGCATATTAATTTGAAAAGGATGTCCAAGTGGATATTAAAATTCCTATGTTTTTTCTTTGAAAGAGATACCAAAGGAAAAATCCTCCAGTTTTGCTTTGCTCCACTCCTTCTAACGAAATGCATGAATAGTAGTACCACAGTAGTTCAATAGCAAAGGATCCCTGAGGGATCAACATGAATGCAGAGTAACAAAGTGATGCGATGAGTGTACAACCTCTTTGGCATAGCCTTGTCGACCTCAGCATCATTGGGTTGGACGTGGAGGATATGGTGATGCTGGTGTGACTGTCGGAGGCGGGGAAGAAGATCTAAGGCCTCTGGAAATGGCGCCGAGGGTACTGCAGCACTGTGATGGACAGTTCCATTGCTGGAGCAGCTCCGGTGAGGTGTACGGCGTCGAGGCTGAAGCAGGACAAGACAGACAACGTTAATCTGAAGTGGGACTCTAATATCATCTGCAATAGATGATGTAAAATACATCACCAAAAAGTTCTAGATGTAAAACGCATCAGTCGCGCCACGGCCGCTCTGACATATGCTATAAATGTTGTTCACTCTGAACTTAACAAAAGAAACTGAACTTTACAGTCGAAACTGAATTTTACTGTCGAAACTGATTGAACTGGTAGCAGAGCATTGCAATAGATGTTTAGGGCATTCGAGCACTAGTAGCAGAAAAGCAGTGAAATAAATCAGGAGACGCTCGAGTAGGGAACACACTAGCAGAGAGCAAGTCGTGCAGTAGCACCGTGAGCGAGTGCTAAAGCAGCAACTCTTGTAGCTGTCGGAGGTCGTGTTGCAGCAGTAGCAGCAAGTGAGAGGAAGAGCAGAGCAGTAGCATGAATGAGAGCAAGCGGAGCAGCAACGCGACCGACAGCAATAGCAGAGCAGAGCAATAGCATGAACGAAAGAAAGAGCAGTGCAGTAGCATGACCGATAGCAAGAACAGAGCCGCAACACGAGCGAGAGCCGGAGCAGCAGCAGCAACGCGAGCGAAAGCTGGAGCAGCTGCAGCTAGTGCCGGTTTGGAAGTCGCCGTCGAGGAAGCAATGACATGGGGGAGAGACAACATGGATGAAGTGGCCGGAGACGGCACCGTCGATGGTGACCCGCCATGGCTGCTCGGTATCAATCACCGGCAGCCCCGTGAGATCAAATAAAAGATAAAATGCAGCGGTGAGTGCAGAACCTCCTTGGTGGCGCCGAGTTGTCCTTGGCTTCATCGGAGGAATTGGTGAGGGTGCTGTGGTTCCGGTGGGGCATGTCAAGACGGCGTTGTGGGGATGGAGGTGGCGCGATAGATGAGGCGAACATCGGGGCAGCTCCTTGGAGGTGGAGGATGGGGCGGCTGATCCGGCGGTACGACGAGGTCGACGATGGATGCTCATCCAATGCGGTGGATGAGGGACGGCGAGCTGTTGCGGTGGACGATGTCGTCGGGGAAGAGTCTCCGGCTGGGCGGCGGTCGGTAGGCCAACGAAGGAGCATGGGGTTTCACAGGTTTTGGCGGCCTCAGTGTATGAATGGGGGACAAAGGGGAAGGTAGGGGGAGCCATGGCTTAGGGACGCGCTTGTATGAAATGTAGGGTAAGTTACCAGCATACCCCCACCGGTTTTGACACCGCGACATTGAGCCAACATTTCTGGCTGAGGGGTAGAAGGGGGATTTCCCGTGTTTGGGCTGCGGGACTGATTTCAGATGAGGAGGGAGTTTTCGCGCGCGTCGAAATTTCGAGATAACAAGGTGCAGCGTGGGTTGAAGAGGCGGGAGTTTCAAAGCAGATGAGACAAAAGATACTCGAGCTTGAAAATTTCGGGATAACAAGGCGCGGATTCCTTGTTCGGTAGAACAAACTTAACGTGTACAAAAAAACAATTCATACAAGACACAAGAGAGTCATGTCCCCTTTTACTATATTGCTATAAATGCCATTGAAAAACTACAAGAAAAATGTAAAAAAATCGGGAGAACAAGATTACCCTGTACAGTACCAAATCGATTCGCATTTCCCTCAACTACAACAAAAAACAAATCAATTCCCACCAAAAGAAAGGGTCATGTCCCTTTTTATATGATTACAAATGCCAGGATCTTGAATTTCAATTTTTGAATCCATGTTATGTTGAACGAATATATAATTAGGTGACCTTGCGGTTTATAATGGATGTAGTCCTACATTTTGATCTTCCATCATATATGAACATTTTACTCCACCCTATGAACATATTGTCTACCATATGGACTAAATTTGAATCAATTTTCCCTATTTGAATACCATTGTTGTCAAGTTATACAATCATTTAAATATTATCTTGAGAACAAAAAACATGCATATAGCTGTAATCATATTTCACTATGGATTACATGTACCATATGATCTCCAATTCAAATATTTGTATCCATTTTATGTAGAATACAAATCAGAGTACATTGGTCTAGGTAGCGAGATGTTCAGGATAATCTAAACCCTATTTTCATATGTATAATTTTTGGCTGAATTGGGACAAATTTTGGTATAAGCTTCTTGCAAAACCGGAGATTCTCTCAACAAGCCTCATGGTTCTGAGAGGGAACGTGTCACCTTTGTGTGTGAAACGATATACGCTGCTTCCCCCCTGATTTTCTTTACAGAGGCAACATAGAACTATATGAGTGCCCTGTTAAACTTTGGAATTATTCCGGGTTCGCTTGGCCTTTTTATACATTAATTGACTTTCTGGACATTTAATGTCCATAGTCCAAATTTGAACTGCAAGCACATGATTCGGTGCATGAAAGTTGGTTAAAAATCACATGTGTGTCCTTGGGTGAATTTCTAGGTCCCATGCAAGAAATGGGAATGAAATTCAAACATATGGGCGTCGTGACTCGACCAAGAACATCGAGAAACTTGGTTTTAAAATTCATGTAAATCCAAAACTCGCCTGGAATCATGAAACTTGGCATGGTGTCATGTCATGGCACTAACATGTTGTGGTAAAAAATTGGGCCAATTTGGAACAAGTTTTGGTATAAGCTTCTTGCAAACTGGAGCTTCTCTCAAGAATGTTCGTGGCTCTGAGAGGGAACGTGTCACCTTTGAGTGCTAAACGATATACGCTGCCCCCTTGAGTTTCTTTACAGAGGCAACATAGAACTACATGAGTGCCCTGTTAAATTTTGGAATTATTCCGGGTTCATTTGGCCTTTTTTATACATTAATTGAGTTTCTGGCCATTTAATGTGCATAATTCAAATTTGAAATACAAGCACATGCTCCCGTGCACCAAAGTTGGTTGAAAAATCACATGTGTGTCCTCGGGTGAATTTCTAGGCCCCATGCAAGAAATTGGAATGAAATTCAAACATCTAGGCGTCATGGCTCGACTGGAAACATTGAGAAACTTGGTTTTTTAATTCCTGTAAATCCAAAACACGCATGAAAATCATGAAACTTGGCTTGGTGTCATGACATGGCACCAACATGATGTGGTAATTTTGCTGTCCGATTTGCGAAGGTGCATACATTAACAATCAACAAAGTCATTTTGGAACAAGTGTTGTCATCTTACAATCAGAAACACAAGTATTACTGAAACTGTGGGTGTTCTATTTACCATGTACGTGCCGGCACGCGTCCCCTTTTTTATTAGCTAGGAGGTGCCGTGCAGGGTTGCTATTTGAGTATGGGAGGCATGCGATCAGACCCCTGCGTGTGCTTATCGGGAGGAGAGCCCTTTGACCTCCATCTACCGTCCACCTCTCTCCCAAGGTCTCCATTAGTGGTGCCTGAGCCTTTGTTTAATGGCGTGGCTATGTCTCACTCGACTGAGATTTAAGAGAGAGAAAAGAAAATCTGAAAAGAAAATTTTGCACGGATCTTGATGTAAGATCCGATGGACCGATATAGCATCTACTGTGACTTATAGTGAGACTGATGAATATATAAGGATGAAGATAGTGGATAATAATTGTCTTACATAATTAGGAAGATAATTAAAAAGCCACATGCGGCCACGCTCGAAATACACAAGGGCAAAAGAAGAAGGAAGACAACGATCTGGCTCGTTAATCTCTACTTTCTTGATGCGTTGCTGCAGGCCACGGGAAGTAGTATCCGCAACGAGTGGTGAAGAGCTCTTTCATGTCCTCAAGACACTGCTTGAGAGCATCCACGGATTCCTCCACCAGCGTTTGGCGCTTGATGCGGAGCATGTCATTCTCTTCCATAAGTTTCTTGACGATGACGCCGGTCCTCTTCAACAAGGCCCTGGTCTCCTCCTGCTGCTCTGCACTTCAGATGATCTTGGCCCTCAGCAGGTCGCGCTCAGCCCGGAGCCTCTCATTGCCCTCCCTTAGTTGTCGGATGATGCTGGTAGCCTGTTCAAGCAAGGCTTTCTTGTCGTCCTGCAAACTCGCCCAGCCGGAGATCTGATGCATCTGGCTATGGACGATTGCATGAATGCGCCTGTAAGAGTCGTCGCCTGTCTGCGAGACATTTTCCCAGGCCGCCGAGGCGCGGTGGGACATCTCTACTGCATTCGCGACATGGAGGGACATCTTTGCTGCTTCCGCGATGCGGCCGGACCAGTCTGTTGCATCGATGACGCGGCAGGACCTCCGTGATGCTTCGGCGGCCCGGCAGTACCTCTGTGCTGCTACTTCCGCATGGCGGGACATGTCGGTTGCTTTCGTGGTGAGGCGGGACATCTCCCGTGCTTCCGCTTCCATGCTTGCCTCTCCCTGGTGGTAATCTCTCGACCCAGAACTCACACTGGCCATGGTAGACGCAAGGGAAGGATGTTGAATGACTTGTTTGCTTTTGTGGATGAGGAGTTGAGGAGGAATGTGCAATCATCTTGGCATAAGTAGTATTTATAACCGAGTACTAATACGCTCCTAAGTGGGAAACCGTTTAGGTTGTGATCGGTGTGAACAAGTTTGTAGTTAAATATAGCATGGTAGTAGTAATTTGGAATGTGACGAGACACAAGCTCAAAATTGATTGACGGTTCTAGTTTCGAAGTGCGGCACTATTCCCGGATGGCGTAGCATGGGCACGTGTTCTCGGCCATGGTGTAGCATATGCCATGGTAGATCTTTTTCTACTGTTGTGTATGTGCAATAACTGGCACGTCGGATACATATCTTATGGTTATTGGGGCGTTCGACAGGAATAGCCTCTGGCGAGCTATAGACTAGTCTTTTTTCAGACGCATTACACCTATCTCTCGGTAATTCTCGCACGCACCATATCTAGCTCCCTAGGTCGATGCCACCCACATACACTTGTACTCTGAGTTTAGTACGTTATACAAGAAGAGAAAAGGTGCACACACACACTCATCCTCTCCCACACACGCATCTGTAGCTACGAATTGTAGTGTTCTCAACCATCCGATTGGCTCTACCATAGGTTTCACATTACTCCTTGGCCTTGAGATTGAGAAGTTTAAAACACGGAGGCTAAGCTGGAGGCACGAGGTTTTGGTTAATGTGCGGGCCGCACACGACACGAGCTTCATCTGCCTGGTGCGTAGTCGGGTGAGTTGTCCAAGTATAGACACAACTAGGCCCTCCTTGGTATCTGCGCCTCGACTTATGCGCGGAGAAATTAGGATCGGAGGGAGTACTACAAGTAGTAGTACTACTTTGATGTGTCTCATCAACTTGCACAAGTATGGAACACTTCATGAACAAACAAGCATATAAGCTGTTGCCGTTATACTTCTTACCCAAAGGATCTTTATATCCAACAGACACAAAATATATGTTTGACTGTTGGAAATTACTTTAACTGCTGATCTGATGTCGAAGTAACTGTTGCATCGCCACCAAAACCTACCATCTCTTAAGCTAAAGTAGATCGATCTAACCCCTACATTAGCATATTACTAAGATAAACAGAAGGCACTGTAGAATCATTTAGGACGTGAGCTTATCAATCTGAATGTGGAGGGACACTAGCTTAGCCCCGGCCAGCAGCTTAGGTGGAACTGTGAAGAAGATCAACTCCTGCATGGTAGCTTCGTCGGGATCCTTGCTGCTTGTCGCCTCCATTTCCACCTTGACGACGTTGGTCCTGCCTTTGGGCTCCCTCGGCGGGCTGTTCGCCCACAGCTTGGCCACGCAGTGCGACTGTGGGGACACCCCCACTCTGATGCAGACGACCGACACGGCGATAGGCGCGCCGATGTCAAGCACGCCGCCGACCAAGAAAAACGCGCGACTGTCCTCCTCTGTGAACAGCAAGAGCCGTGGCTCTGACAGTGGCACTTGCAGCTGGAGCACCTTGCCGTACTGGATCCTGTGCATGGGCATGGGATGCACAGTGCTGATGTGGTGGGAGAGCGTCGGCAGCTGGCCTTCATAGCCGCATACGGGCACAGAGCATTTGCAGGGAGCGAGCGGACACATGCTCTGGTGATCGGCGAGCTTGTGGTAAGTGACGTAGAGCCCACAACCTTGATGCGGGCACTCCACCCTCACTGAGGAGAGGACGGCGTCCACTGCCGTGTTCCGCATGTCGAAGCCACCGCCATGCTCGCACTTCTGGCACTGCCGCTGGTTCCCGAGGCGCTCGATGCGGCAGTTTGCGCAGGCCAGGTGCCCTCCCTTGCACTACATAAATCAATCGAACAACACATCTATCAAGAAACCTGCACCTTGCTCAACCAGCCGAATGGACGAGGTGTATTCGAACGTGATACACAGGAGGCTTCAAGGGGTAGTGGAGCAAGGTGAGGTCCATCGATACCATAGAGAGCTCCATCATCGGGTCCTGTTCCGTCTACATGATCTTGCCCTCCTCGTGCACAACCATCTCTTGCTTTAGGGCCGGGGCATTACAAAGCTTTACCATCACATATTCATACTACTTCAAGGTGCATTAAATCAACACATGCAAGTATCAAAAGGAGAGTCACGGCATGCATGCATGCATGCATTGTAAATAATGTATTGGTAAACGCAAATTATTGAAATATATCGAGTGTAGTGCTTTGATGTGTCGCGTCAACTCGTACAACAACGAGAAGTTTGATTACTACAACGCCCTCTCCCTCACGGACTGAGCTCCGATGCCTTAACTACACCTGCCTTTGGCTGTATGACAGGTGGGCCACCCACCTGTTGGGCCCACCTGTCATACACGCAAAGGCAGGAGCAGTAAGTCAATGAAGCCGCGTCCCTCCCTCGCCCATGAGCATGGTGGCTGGCAACACTAGGAGAAGCTTTCGCTATATGCTCTCCCTCTCGCATGCGGTGGACATGCAGCAGTTCATTCGATGTTAGATGGCCAGAAGCATACTATAGTACTCCTCCACTGCAGTAGTACTCCAACATTGTTCCACTTCCCGAAGAGGCGAAGAGCCAAGCGCAGCCCGGACGCTCGTGTGGTAGTTTCATGTGTGGAGTAGTCTAGGATAGCATGTACCATGCCTCTAAGTTTAAAATCATTGGGGTCGGCTCCATGCTATGAGGCCATCTTGAAGCATTTTTTAATTAAAATAATCTTCTGGCCCTACCTGTCATCCCGGTGATTGTAGTTTGCATGCTCGTTTGGTCAAGACAGGAATAGATTGTGGTGGGGTAAATGTTAGAGGTTGCAGCAAATATAGTGTATACTACAGGTCTTTCAGTGAAGTTTAGAGGCAAGCATGTGGGGCCAATGCTATGATGTGTCGCGTCAACTCGTACAATAAGGAGAAGCTTGATTTTACTAATACACGCCTTGTCCCTCGCCCATGCGTGTGGTGGCTTGCAGACGAGGACATGCCTTTTCTTATAACAAGCTATCCCTCCCGCATGCAGTGAACGGACATGCATCAGTGGATTCGATACTATAGAAGTAGTAATAGTAACATCATTGTTCGTCTTCTTGAAGAGGTGAAGATCCAATCGCAACCCGAACGTGGCAGTTGCAAACCTTGGAGCACGCATATAGCCAGGCTCTTGGATGAGACAAAATTGCTATGTGAGCCCACTATTGTAGTACTTGCTAGTATAGCCCTATAACTGGAAAGGAGTATTTGCCTTTCTAGAGACTTCAATAAGTGACTAAACTACACCGAGACGGAGTACATATGGAGCAAAATGAGTGAATCTACACCATAAATAAATACGTAGTTCTCTCGTTTTCTCTCCACCTTGGTCGTGGTGCATAATATTGAGTATACTAGTACTGACTAGTCTCTTTTTGACACGCATTTACGTTTTTTTTTGAACACAATACAGACGCAAGCGCTCATATACACGTGCATGCGCTCACCCCTATGAACGCACACACGCACACCCTACCCCAATTAGCACCTCTGAAAGACTGACCCGGCATATCATCTTAAAATTTACAAAGTCACCATAGGCACCTCGTCATCGATGGGAACGTTTCCTGACACGCATTTACATTGATACGGCTTGAATGCCAAGGAGGGAGAGGGTAGCGGTTCCCGAGACGTTGAACGGTCAATGATGCATCCTCAGTTAGCATGCAGAGGGAATTAATTGGAGAAGCATAATAGAGCTAGCACGATGTGAATGCAACGGAGTTTGGACTCTCATATAAAGGCGCCCCACCACTCCAATCCATCTACTCCTAGTCTCCGCGTATCACTGCTCACTCCAATCCAAGACCAAGTTACCAGAAGCCACAAGCACCTATGGAGGCGATGGACGCAAGCGGCAGTCAGCTGTGCCAAATCATCCAAGACGTCGGCTTGCGGCCCCGCACCGCACAGTGTTTCCAGACGGTGTTGGCGACCACCGGCGTCATAGCCCTCGCCAACGCCGGCTTAGCCTCTCGCATGGATGACATGATGGTCCACTCCATCCGCAAGTTCATCGCAGTCAAGAAGCACGCGGACGACCTTGTTGTACTGCTCCAGCCCGCGCGCACATGCTCCTCATTGCCTGCCACCCTCATCGGTCTCCATGGTGCCGAACTCTTTCAAGCCCTGGTGGCCCTGCAGGTGCCGGAGGTCGCGATGAAGAATGTGCACCTTGAGGCCGCACTCACCACGCAGCGCCTCGCCATGCAAGAAACCGTCCACCTGCACATCCACGTCTACTAGGAAATCGTCTACATAGGCCACTACAAGGCCAACGAGGACAGAAAGACGTTGGCCTTCTTCCAGCGGCTGGAATCATTGGATGCCATTGTTCAGAAGCACGTCGACCTGGCCACGATAGCCGCTGCTACATAGCCACCATTCGATGGGCCGGTGCCCTGAGTCGAGGAGGTGGACATCGTCGATGGATGCATCTCTTGTTCTTGCCTCTTGTAGCCAGCACTGCATCACCTAGTGGCCTTAATGTTTTATTAGTATAGTACTCCCTCCGTCCCAAATATAAGTCTTTCTAGAGATTCCAGCAAGTGACTACATATAGAGTAAAATGACTGAATCTACACTCTAAAATATGTCTACATACATCCGTATGTTGTATTCCATTTGAAATATCTAAAAAGGCTTATATTTAGGAATGGAGGGAGTATATGGAATTTTTATTCTAGTCGTAACATTTTCACTGTGAGGTGGGGCCGCAGTTGAGCAAACTGGCCATCGGCAAATCCCCACCCCGCCCACCGGCATCGGCTGAGTTTAGAATTAGAAGAGGGAAATGAGGGAGAAGAGCTAGCTGTAGCACGGTCGCTGTTGTCAGATGGGACTCGTGTTGATAGAATAGGAGTACTGAGCACTCATACCTCTTTTTTTGAGGGAAAAAGTAGTCATATGTCTAGTACCACTAGTTGGGTGCGTACGACCTATACCTGTCATCACTTTAGGTCTCCTTTTTGAACCACAGCTACACTTCATAGTACATATTTTTTCACGCATTTATCCTCCTATATGTACTCCTAGGCTATTTCCTCATGCTCCCTTTCGCCGACATGTGGGACATAGAGCATCTGGGTCGTAGTGCATGCATGACTCGAAGCATATGCCTGGATAAATAAATGAATTACTACATGAAACCGGATTATTTTCGTAGAAACTGGAGCATGTTCATTAAATTTTGGACATAACACGTTTATAAAAAAATGACCGGACCTAAACCAGTCTAAGGGCCTCTTTGATTTGCAGGATACTGAAAACACAAGAATGGGGAAAGTATGATGGCGATGAACTGATACGTCTCCAACGTATCTATAATTCTTTATTGTTCCATGCTATTATATTATCTATTTTGGATGTTTAATGGGCTTTAATATGCTCTTTTATATTATTTTTGGGACTAACCTATTAACCAGAGGCCCAGTGCCAGTTTCTGTGTTTTGCCTATTTTAGAGTTTCGCAGAAAAGGAATACCAAACGGAATGAAACCTTCACGATGATATTTCTTGGACCGAAAGCAAATGAGAAGACTTGGATTTGAAGTCCGGAACGCCACGAGGCAGCCACGAGGCAGGAGGGCGCGCACAGGGGGGTAGGCGCGCCCCCACCCTCATGGGCCCCTCGTAGCTCCACCGATGTACTTCTTCCGCCTATATACACTCTTATACCCTAGAAACATGCAGGGAGCCATGAAACCACTTTTGCACCGCCACAACCTTCTGTACCCGTGAGATCCCATCTTGGGGCCTTTTCCGGCGATCTGCCGGAGGGGGAATCGATCACGGAGGGCTTCTACATCAACATTATAGCCTCTCCGATGAAGCGTGAGTAGTTTACCACAGACCTTCGGGTAGTTATTATATAGATGGATTCTTATCTCTCTTTGATTCTCAATACAAAGTTCTCCTCGATGTTCTTGGAGATCTATTCGATGTAATACTTTTTTGCGGTGTGTTTGCCAAGATCCGATGAATTGTGGGTTTATGAACAAGATTATCTATGAATATTATTTGGTTCTTCTCTGAATTCTTATATGCATGATTTGATATCTTTGCAAGCCTCTTCGAATTATCGGTTTAGTTTGGTATACTAGATTGATCTTTCTTACAATGAGAAGTGCTTAGCTTTGGGTTCAATCTTGCGGTGTCCTTTCCCAGTGATAGTAGGGGCAGCAAGGCACGTATTGTATTGTTGCCATCGAGGATAAAAAGATGGGGTTTATATCATATTGCTTGAGTTTATCCCTCTACATCATGTCATCTTGCTTAATGCGTTACTCTATTCTTATGAACTTAATACTCTAGATGCATGCCGGATAGCGGTCGATGTGTGGAGTAATAGTAGTAGATGCAGAATCGTTTTGACCAACTTGACACGGACGTGATGCCTATATTCATGATCATTGCCTCAGATATTCTCATAACTATGCACTTTTCTATCAGTTGCTCGGTAGTAATTTGTTCACCCACCGTAATACATGCTATCTTGAGAGAAGCCACTAGTGAAACCTATGCCCCCCCGGGTCTCTTTATTATTATATCGTATCTCTTTTATTTACATCGCATCTTGTTTACTATTTTGCAATCTTTACTTTCCAATCTATACAACAAAAATACCAAACATATCTACCTTACTATGTTTATTAGATCTCACTTCTTCGAGTGGCCGTGAAGGGATTGACAACCCCTTTATTTTGTTGGTTGCAATGTTCTTGATTGTTTGTGCAGGTACTAGGTGACTTGTGCGTTGTCTCCTACTAGATTGATACCTTGGTTCTCAAAAACCGAGGGAAATACTTATGCTACTTTGCTGCATCACCCTTTCCTCTTCAAGGGAAAACCAACACATGCTCAAGAGGTAGCATGAACCGAGACGAGGAGAACTCTAACTCAGTTAGAGGTTAGAGTTAGATTCTAACCCTGAACTAACTCTAAACAAAAGAGGTGTATGGATGGCAGGGTTAGATTGACAATAAATGCTCTTTCTCAATCATTTGACTACTTTGGACCATATTTCCTGCCGGATTTGGTGTGGCTGGCTCTTGTGTGGCCTCCTCCCGCTCACAATTGACATAAACAAACCATATTTTCAAAACAAGCATGCAAAACATGATAAATTTATTTTGTCCATACAAATGAGATATCCCACTTAAACATACAACTCGTCAATCAAGATTCACAAAAATACACTCCATGAAACAAAGCATGAGCTAACTCATCACGGAAGTCATTCATGATAGGGAGGGAGCCTGGAGCCCCTCACGCACCCAGGGAGGAGTTCGTCATTGTCGCTCTGGAGGAAGGCTCTGTAGAGCCCAAGCCCCGAGAACCCCTCCGACGTCGGCGCTTGCGAGTTGAGGTCGACACCGGCATGGGTAGCAGGGCTGCTTGCCGATGACTGCGAACCGAATCTTTGGGCCTCTAGAAATAATGCAAGCCTGAAACTGAAATACCTAGAAAGGTGAACTAAATCTTTGGGCCTCTAGAAATAATGCAAGCCTGAAACTGAAATACCTAGAAAGGTGAACTGAATCTTTGGGCCTCTAGAAAGATTTATTACCTCCTCAAGTACCATCAAACAATTCCATGTGTGCACCATAAATCTATACCAAGTTTAATCAGGATCTACTTTTCCAAATCAGAATTAGCGCTGGAGCGAGCAAGATCAATGATATGGTTGTGAGACAGAGAAGGAATGAACAAACTCACCCCTCTCGTGACCTCCTGGTAGATGCACCGCCGTCGTGCACGGAAGAGGGAAAAACGACCGGTGAAGGGGGAGCGGGGCGAGCTTCGAAGGCCGGAGGGAGAGGGCGGCCGGAGGAGGGTGGCGGAGGCCAGTGGGTGAGGGCGGCTGAAGGAGAGAGAGGGTGAGCGGCTGGATGGAGTACAGAGAGGAGTCGTGGGAGGGGGGTGGCGGAGGGAGCGATCTGGTGCGGGCAGGGGAGATTTTTTTAGTTCTCTTTTAGTGGGCCCGAGGAGAACTAACCCAATTAGAACCTCTCCACCGGGCTAGTTTTTTTGCTAGGTTAGAGCAAACTAGCTCAAACTAACCCCTCCTGTTTGGACAATTTGAGGCTATTTCAACCCAAACTAGCTCTAACTTAAGGATCCAAAGAAAGAGGATTATTACTGTACATGCTACAGTCTGGATTGTAGCACATTGTTTTTTATGGCCATATCACCACATTGTTTTCTACTACTGGTTCACTGGGCTGCTGTGGTTCGCACTACTGGTTCACTGGGCTGCCGTGGTTCGCACTCCTCCGACATGAGTAGTAGTACTAGTATACACCGCATGATTCTTTGCTCCTTCTTACTACGTACTTCGCTGACATGTGGGAGAGCCAGCATGCGGGTCGACGTGTCACGCACCAGATTAGAGTGCGGAATGGAAAGGGGCATCACCTCAGTCGTAGTGCCAGTAATTCATGACTATAGTGAGTAGTCATATCACAAGTCTTTCCAGCAGTAACGCGCCGTCAAATCGAACAACCCGACCTTTCTAGCAGTAAGTAAGTTGAATCCTCTACTCTCTCGCCCTCCTCGCCTCCCTATCAAACCGCCTACGTGAAAACTGCCACTGCTTGGGAAACGCCCCGCCCTCAATTTTAACTACGCGAAAATAGTTCGAGCTTGTTTGTTCTACATAAATACTAGTACTACGTGTTTATTCACTCGTGGGGTTGTTCAATGAATGGAGGGCTGGGGATCACAAGTGAACAATACTACTACTAGTAGTAAGTAGGAGTCGTACAGTTAGTCACCTTAAATAGAGAGTTTCTTTTCTTTAATGACACGTACACAAATTTAAACGCTTGTTGTGGAGAGAAAAAGATAGTCACTCCACTACATATGTACGCAGGGGCCTGAGCGCTTGCTTTACTAGGGTTGCTCTCTTCATTCTCCATCCTCTCCAGATGTTAACAAGACAACGTTAGCAACATTTTCTCTCTGCTCACCACTGTTCACAGATCCGGAGGGTCTGTTCGGCTGGTGTGTGTAGAGGACTAAAAGGTGCATCATTCACGCGGTCATCACCGGCAAGGAGGAAACCCACAGCTGCTGGCGGGGCCCAATCCCCTGCCCATGCAGTTCTCTCCGACACAGCGCCGACTCGTTTTGATCTACTTGACACGGACGTGATGCCTATATTCATGATCATTGCCTTAGATATTCTCATAACAATGCGCTTTTCTATCAATTGCTTGGCAGTAATCTGTTCACCCACCGTAATACATGCTATCTTGAGAGAAGCCACTAGTGAAACCTATGGCCCCCGGGTCACTTTCTTATTATACTGCTTCTCTTTTATTTACATCGCATCTCGTTTACTATTTTGCAATCTTTACTTTGCAATCTATACAAAAAAAATACCAAATATTTACCTTACTATCTTTATTAGATCTCACTTTTGCGAGTGACCATGAAGGGATTGACAACCCCTTTATCGCGTTGGTTGCAAGGTTCTTGATTGTTTGTGCTGGTACTAGGTGACTTGTGCGTTGTCTCCTACTGGATTGATACCTTGGTTCTCAAAAACTGAGGGAAATACTTATGCTACTTTGCTGCATCACCCTTTCCTCTTCAAGGGAAAACCAACGCATGCTCAAGAGGTAGCAAGAAGGATTTCTGGAGCCGTTGCCGGGGAGATATACGCCAAGTCAAGGCATACCAAGTACCCATCATAAACTCTTCTCCCTCGCATTACATTATTTGCCATTCGCCTCTTGTTTTCCTCCCCCACTTCTAAAATGATTTTTGAAAACCTTTGCCTTTTCTTCGCCCCTCTTCCGTTCGTCTCTTTTTTCTTGCTTCTTGTGTGCTTGTGTGTTGGATTGACTGTTTGTCACGATGGCTCAAGATAATACTAAATTGTGTGACTTTTTCCAATACCAACAACAATGATTTTATTAGCACTCCGATTGCTCCTACTACCGATGATGAATCTTGTGAAATTAATACCGCTTTGTTGAATATTGTTATGAAAGATCAATTTTCTGGCTTTCCTAGTGAAGATGCAAAAGAATAAAGATATAACACCCTCGATGCGGCTATATCTCCCACGTGTCGAAGCACGACTTAGAGGCATAACCGCATTGAAAGCAATGTCGCAAGTGAGGTAATCTTCACACAACCCATGTAATACATAAGGGAAAAAGATACATAGTTGGCTTAAAATCGCCACATCACACAATTACATGAATAAAGCATTACATCATCCAAATACACTCAAGGTCCGACTACGGAACCAAAATAAAAGAAGACTACCCCAAATGCTACACAGATCCCCGATCATCCCAATTGGGCTCCACTACTGATCAACTGGAAACGGGACAACACAAAGGACAAGATCTTCATCGAGCTCCTCCTTGAGCTTGGTTGCGTCACCTGCACGGTTCAACGGCACCTGCAAGCTGGTTTTGGAAGTATCTGTGAGTCACGGGGACTCAGCAATCTCACACCCTCGCGATCAAGACTATTTAAGCTTATAGGTAGGGTGAAAAGTATGAGGTGGAGCTGCAGCAAGCGACTAGCATATATGGTGGCTAACATACGCAAATGAGAGCGAGAAGAGAAGGCAAAAGCACGGTCGAACAACTATGATCAAGAAGTGATCCTAGAACAACCTACATCAAGCATAACTCCAACATCGTGTTCACTTCCCTGACTCCGCCGGAAAGAGACCATCACGGTTACACACGTGGTTGATGTATTTTAATTAAGGTCAACCTCAGGTTTTCTACAACCGGACATTAACAAATTCCTATCTGCCCATAACCGCGGGCACGACTTTTGAAAGTTCAAATCCCTGCAGGGGTGTCCCAACTTAGCCCATCACAAGCTCTCACAGTCAATGAAGGATATTCCTTCTCCCAAGACAATCCGATCAGGCTCGGCATCCCGGTTACAAGACATCCTCGGCAATGGTAAAACAAGTCCAGCAAAACCACCCGCTGTGCCGACAAATCCCGATAGGAGCTGCACATATCTCGTTCTCAGGGCACACCGGATAAGCTAAGCGTACGGGAGCCAACGTAACCCATGTTGCCAAGGTAAGGCCTCGCACGGTGCTCTGGGTTGGACCAACACTTAGAGAAGCACTGGCCCATGGGTTTAAATAAAGATGACCCTTGGGCTGGCCTAACCCAAGGGAAAAAGGCTAGGTGGCAAATGGTAAACCAATGTTGGGCCTTGCTGGAGGAGTTTTATTCAAGGCGAACTGTCAAGGGGTTCCCATTATAACCCAACCGTGTAAGGAACGCAAAATCCGGGAATATAACAACGATATGACGGAAACTAGGGCGGCAAGAGTGGAACAAAACCCTAGGCATAAGGCCGAGCCTTCCACCCTTTACCAAATATATAGATGCATTAATTAAATAAGAGATATTGTGATATCCCAACAAATATCCATGTTCCAAACATGGAACAAGCTCCAATCTTCACCTGCAACTAACAACGCTATAAGAGGGGCTGAGCAAAGCGGTAACATAGCCAAACAACAGTTTGCTAGGACAAGGTGGGTTAGAGGCTTGGCTTAACAATATGGGAGGCATGATAAGCAAGTGGTAGGTATCACAACATAGGCATAGCAAAAGAGTGAGCAACTAGCAAGCAAAGATAGAAGTGATTTCGAGGGTATGGTCATCTTGCCTGAAATCCCGCAAGGAAGAAGAATGAGTCCATGAAGAAGACAGACAGACACAGACGAACGGGTCCTCACAGACACGACGTTATCAGAACCAACCCGAAGAAGCAACACCAGAAAGAAGCACACAACATAGTAAACAACCAACACATGAACATGGCATGATATGCGGGATGCAGCATGTGATGCATATGCATGATTTGGAAAGGAATGATTGAACCTGGCCTCATCTTGGAAATCCAAGAGTTCCACTCGAAAGGTGAGGTGATTTTGGTCGAAATCAATATAAAGATCACCGGAATCGGATGCACGGTTTGGAAATGGCAAGCAAAATAAATATGGCATCGGTCTGCGATAAACAGCAAGTAGCCATCTAAATGCAATAAGATAAATATGCTACAGCAGTCAAACATGGCAACAAAATACATGGCAGGGATCCACTCCTGATGCTTGACAAAAGATGAAAACTGATCTACGGCTAATTCACTCAATAGCAAGCTCAAACAAGCATGGCAAAAGTGTAAATGATAACAGGTTTCAGACTTGGTGAAATTAACATCATGTGAGGAATTTATCATCAGGAAGCAATGTTTAGAGCATGATAACTATAAGCTACAGTAACATAACATGGCAAAGCAAGGCATGGAATGAAGCTACTCTAAGCATATAACAAAAGTCCCTTAGTGACCTTGAGCCAAAAGGGATCAGAGAATACAATTGCAAGCATGTGAACATAGCAAAAACATAAACAGATTCAGACTTAGTGAAAAACTGAAGCATGCAAACAGATTAACAAGTAGGCATGTTTACGAGCTTGATGCACTCACTACAAAGCATGGCATGACAATCTAAGCATACACCCATCAAGAAGACATGGCATAGAAGCTAGACATGGCAAGAACAACAACATAGCATGCACGGATCAACAACAACAAGCTCGGCAAAATAGCTAAACATGTTAACAATCTGCCAGGAACATTTTATAGCAAAAGTAGAGCTCGATTGACTCAAGCTAGGGTGCTCCATAAATGCAAACAAGGACATGGATGGATAGAGCACCACAATATTAACAAAATATCCTTACTGATCATCCTCAAAATAGGCACGGATCACTAGGAAACAACATGAACATATGACATAAAAATAATGACAAGGCAAGGACTTAGTGAAATTCTAAGTCCCTGAAATCAGCATCAATGAGTAAGCTACTTTGCATGCTTGTGCTAGTCACCACAAAGATCACAAAAATACATGGCATACACCCCTGTAAAGATAACATGGCATTGTACAAAACACATGAAGAGCTCAGGATCATAGCATGCACACATTAATCATGGCAAAAATGACAAAAGTGCACTTGCTGAAATAGATCTGAAATAATCATCACATAGCCCTCTTCCAACAGCACTTCGGGCATCAAGATGAGCTCAAATGAAAATTATGCAATGAGATGAAATGATGTACTCATCGAGTCGAACATTTTGACGTGCTACACGCACGAAACGGAGCCACAGGTGCAGAGTTATGACATGATGAACATGGCATAAAATAACATCAGATCTGGGGACTTAGCCAAAATCTGAAGAAAAAAACACAGGGTGAGCGATGAATAACTAAAGCGCGCTCTGGGCAGAGAATAGTGGCGCACACCCCTGGGCTCGGCCCAGCATGAGAGAGGACGAGGCGGGCCAGAGGAGGGATTGCTGGGCCAGGGAGGCCGAGGCCCACGCGGGAGTCAGCGCGCTGGCTCGTCCTCCTCTCGATCCCTCCTGGATCGGGGAGGCAGGAGACGGCGGCCGGCGCTCTCCGGCGAGGGCGGCGCGGCGCCGGTAGAACGAGCAGATCCGCCGAGAACCAGTGGATCCGGCCATCTGCGGCGGCAGGCGGGGTTCTGCAGAGAGGGAGAGAGAGAGATCTGAGATAGAGAGAGAGAAGCAAGAGACAGGGCGACAGGGAGGCGCGAGCTCACCGGGACGGCGAAGGGATCCAGCCGGCCGGCACCGGATCCGGGCGGTTGCAGGATGAAGGAGCTCTGGCAGACGGGCGGCGACCGCGGTGTTGAGGAAGGACGGCGGCGGCGGTGCAGAGGGAGGACGGAGGCGGCGAACGGCGGCCGGCGCGGCAAGGGTCACCGGCGTCAGGGAGGCGCGGCGGCCGGCGATGGGGCGCTCTGCGGCGGCGCGGCTCCTGAGGCGGCGGGGCACGCACGGGAGGCCGCAGGTAGGCGGCGGCGGCGAGATGGGCCCGCGCGCCCGATCTGGGTTCCTCGGGCCGCGCGGTGGAGATGGCGGCGATCGATGACGTGGCGGGCGCGGATTGGCTGCGGCGGTCAGCGCGATTTCGTCCGTCCGGGACGGATATGTCTGACGGGCGAGAGGGGAAGAGGATTAGGGTTTCATCCACAAAAATTTCACGGGAGGCCACATATATATCGGTAGAGGGAGCTAGGATAGTCCAAATGAGGTGCGGTTTTCGGACACGCGATCGTGATCGAACGACCAAGATGATGGAGGAGGTTTAGGTGGGTTTTGGGCCACTTTGGAGGGGTGTTGGGCTGCAACACACACGAGGCCTTTTTGGTCCCTCGGTTAACCGTTGGAGTATCAAACGAAGTCCAAATGGCATGAAACTTCACAGGCGTCTACGGGTAGTAAACCAAGGCCGCATGACAAGTCTCGGTCCAATCCGAAAACGTTTAACACCCCCACACGAAAAGATGTAGAAAGGGACAACGGGTGACATAGGAGCGCTGGATTGCAAAACGGACAACGAGGAAAATGCTCGGATGCATGAGACGAACATGTATGCAAATGAAATGCACATGATGACAAGATATGAGATGCATGACACGCAAGCAATGACAAGGCAACAACAGCGAATAACTGGAAGACACCTGGCACATCGGTCTCGGGGCGTTACAACACTCCACCACTACGAGAGGATCTCGTCCCGAGATCTAGAATGGCACCAGAGGGGAAAACGGAAGAGAAAGAGAAGAGGTAAAACAAAGTTGCTTCTTTGACAAACGAGTGAAACCAAAGAACCTTGAAAGGTTGAGCAAAATGAAAGAAAGAAAGCAACGGAGGAGAACAAGGTTGAAAACACTCCGTTAGTAAAGAGGAACAAGGAAGAACAACTTTGGGAAGCACTCCGGTAGAAAAGAGATGCAAGGCTTGATAAGGCGAAAAGAACTTGAGCAAAAAGGCACAACACTCCGGTTAAATGGATAAACCAAGAAAAGAACATGATCCTAACAAAACAAGAAGATGGGTTGAAGAGAGCAACATCACAATGCCTCCGGAAGAAAGAAATAGAAGATAGATAATTGAAAGAAAAGAATGGAGAAGAAAATGCCAGCTTTTGTCACAAAAGAGCTTGAAAAAGGAATCTTTAGGAGAAGGGTTGAATGGAGTTGTTGGAAAACCAACAACGAAAAGAGTAAGCTTGTAGTGGGCTTATGGAAAACATCTCAAAACTGAGTTGGAATTCTGCCACTGACGGAAAAGATAGATTGGGTTGATATCCACAAGGAGACGAGAAACTATTTCACCGGAAGGATGAAAGAAGAACTTGGGTCCTTTATGAGCACCATAATTAGCAACAATCCTTAGGGAAAAGCTTTAGGTGAAATATAACCCAAGATAACTCCAACGAAGAGGTTGATGGATTTAAAATACCTCATTCTTAACAACATGTGAAACATGAGACATGAATTCAAATTATCAAGAATGACATAATACCACCTCCAAAGATACGGTAGAAAGAATTGCACTCCGGATTGCAACATGAAGAATGCTTGATCTCCTTAGAAAAGAATCTCGATGAAAACTTGGAGAAGGGATTAAATCCTTGATGAAACGTCATGTAGAGACTCCATGAAGAACTCCAGTAGCAAAAGGATGATCCAACGAAAGGAAAGAGAAGTTGAAAAAAACACAAAGTGAAGCCTTATAATGATTTATATGGATCTCCATGGTGATATAATTCGGAAAAGCTTGGAACTCCGGAAAATAAAGATGAAACAAATGGAACCGAGAATTTGATGAGCCTCCGGAATAGGGAATTGAATTTACTCGATGAAACAAGAATAAGAATTACATTATGCTTATCCTTCACCAATTAAATTGATGACAATCGACGGATTTGACATAATACTTATTCTCATAGAAAAGATTAAGAGAGATGTAACATAAACTTGAGAAGGTATTGATGGAACCACCGGTGGGATTGAAACAACGAATAAATGATTTGATAACCAAGAAGAGAACTCTTGAACTAACCACCGTAAGAATTGAAAATGAATGAAGTAAAGATAAAGAAACACTAGGAATAATTATAAAAAAGAACGAAGATACTTGAGAGAATTTAGATCCATGAGAACGAAGAGATTACGAGCTAATTAGAGAATCCTTGATTTAAACAGCGGTATGATTTGGAGAACCATAGCTGAAAGCTGAGAATGAATAGTATTTGAAAAGATGGCCTTCGGAGGAAAGAAATGGAAACAACTCATGAAATGCTCCGGATGGTTGAAAAGAATTCCCACAATCGAAAATAATTATGAGAGTGAAAACAAACTAAAATGACGAATCTTGAAGAGAATGGAGTAAGATATGGAGGAAAAATCTTCTTCGGTCTTCAAATGTTGATAATGACGATGAGAAACACCACCAAGAATTATTGAGGCACTCCAGAATAATCAAAAGCGAAGAGATTGAGCCAACGATAAAAATAATTTGAAAGATGTTGGAGAAAGCATTTGATTGATGATAAATCATTCTTACATCAATCTTCGAAAAGAAATTTGAGGATAGCTCTGGGAAAATAAGAAGAGTCAGGTAAGATCATGGGAAAAGACCTGTGGGTTAGGGCCCATTCAAAAGAAACACTGTTGAACGATTACTTGAAAAGAAGATGGCACCGGTTGAGTTAAACGGCTTGAATGAGATAACAACCTCGAAATAGGTTGAATAGATCTTGAATGACAAGACGAGCCTGCTGAGATATCTTCAGCACTCCGGAACAATTGAATAGTGAGAGGTGAAATATTAAGAGGTGCAACGGCATGGGAAAGCATTTGAAATGAGGAAAGGGATATGATGAACACCAAAAGCTTGAATTGAATCCACCGGAGAAGAAAGAAAACCGAGATGATGAGCTTGAAGCTCCATTAGAATCTTCATGAGAATCGCCGGATAAGAACATGGACGGAAAAGGAATGAAGAAGCCTCACATCAATAACATGGATACTTGATTAAGAAATCTGAATCCTTGAAGAAAAAGGGGTGGGTGGGTGGAAAAAACAAAGTCAACTTGGAATGGATGAAGACAACACCGTTGAGAAGAACTAGTAATAGATCGTGCTGATGTTGAAATGATCGGGTCCACTTGAAGAGAAGCACACCGGTTGAGAAGGATTGACATGACAATCTTGATTATCATGAAGGATTAGTATTCACATCATAGTATGAGAACACCATTTGGGGAAGGTATGGAGTCAACACTTGACATTGAAGCAACTCGAATACCACAACTCAAAACAAAACAAAGGTTTGGCTTGCAGAATAGGCCAGAACAAACATATGATAGAGATTTCGTTCGAAGTTTCCGTGGTGGGGTCTACACAGGCTCGATCGTACAACACCGTCATGTACAAGGCAGTGCACATGACATACGAAGCGTCCCCGAGTCGGCATAGCCAAGGACTCTTTAAGACACAACAAGACCACTGTAAAACCAACCGTGGATTGGCGGACCACTAGACGTCGAACCCCAATTTCATATCATACATCTATCGGAAAGATATCCTAAGATCTACTTGAATTCCCACTTATAAACTTCTGAAATTTTCCAGTTATGCAATCACGTGTTGGGGATACAGGGGAAGCATAATATCTCACCCAAAACTAGCAAATCGTACATCCAGCTGTATCCATCCTTCAACACATAACCAAGAAACCTTTGGAAATCGTTTACCTCAACCTTCGAAAAGCATCCGTTATACGAGTTATGGCAATACTCCCGAACTCCCGCCCCAGTACTGGGTGGCGTCAAGGTTATATCACCAACAACTGCATAAAAGAGATTTTCGATGTCGGCGAGCTCAGGTATTCCAGAACTGCAACGATAAAATTGTGACGACAACACCTCGGAGCTCAACTCCCTGGGACACTGCCACAACCCCTAAATGTCAGGAGGCACCAAGAACAATGTTCTCATCACAAAACCATCGGAACGATTCCAAGATACCCGCGTGATCCTAAAAAAATAGTGAAATTTGAGAAGAGAAGAGTCAAAACTCTATGTCAGGATGCCTCACCAGAGCGACGAAGGGACTGAGGAGTAAAAAGAATCCTACTCTCCTATATATATAATCCTAAATGACTCAAAACATTTTTTCTAGACTCAACAATGCCAGCAATTCGATCAAGCAGGGGGCTCCTAAGGTCGGGGAAGGCTCTGATACCAACTTGTAACGCCCTCGATGCGGCTATATCTCCCACGTGTCAAAGCATGACTTAGAGGCATAACCGCATTGAAAGCAATGTCGCAAGTGAGGTAATCTTCACACAACCCATGTAATACATAAGAGAAAAAGATACATAGTTGGCTTACAATCGTCACTTCACACAATTACATGAATAAAGCATTACATCATCCAAATACACTCAAGGTCTGACTACGGAACCAAAATGAAAGAAGACTACCCCAAATGCTACACAGATCCCCGATCGTCCCAACTGGCTCCACTATTGATCAACTGGAAACGGAATAACACAAAGGACAAGATCTTCATCGAGCTCCTCCTTGAGCTTGGTTGCGTCACCTGCACGGTTCAACGGCACCTGCAAGCTGGTTTTGTGTAACGCCCTCAATGCGGCTATATCTCCCACGTGTCGAAGCACGACTTAGAGGCATAACCGCATTGAAAGCAATGTCGCAAGTGAGGTAATCTTCACACAACCCATGTAATACATAAGGGAAAAGATACATAGTTGGCTTACAATCGCCACTTCACACAATACATGAATAAAGCATTACATCACACAAATGCAATCAAGGTCCAACTACGGAACCAAAATAAAAGAAGAACCCCAAATGCGACAAGGTCCCCGATCGACCCTAACTGGGCTCCACTACTGATCAACTAGAACGAAACAACACAAAGGACAAGATCTCCATCGAGCTCCTCCTTGATCTTGGTTGCGTCATCTGCACGGACTCATCAACACCTGCAAGCTGGTTTTGGAAGTATCTGTGAGTCACGGGGACTCAGCAATCTCGCACCCTCGCGATCAAGACTACTTAAGCTTATGGGTAAGGTAAAGGTATCAGGTGGAACTCCAGCAAGCGACTAGCATATATGGTGGCTAACATACGCAAATGAGAGCGAGAAGAGAAGGCAAATCACGATCGAGAAACTATGATCAAGAAGTGATCCTAGAACAACCTACGTCAAGCATAACTCCAACACCGTGTTCACTTCCCGGACTCCGCCGGAAAGAGACCATCACGGTTACACACGCGGTTGATGCATTTTAATTAAGGTCAACTTCAGGTTTTCTACAACCGGACATTAACAAATTCCCATCTGCCCATAATCGCGGGCACGACTTTCGAAAGTTCAAATCCCTGCAGGGGTGTCCCAACTTAGCCCATCACAAGCTCTCACGGTCAATGAAGGATATTCCTTCTCCCAAGACATTCCGATCAGACTCAGCATCCAGGTTACAAGACATTTCGACAATGGTAAAACAAGTCCAGCAACACCGCCCGAATGTGCCGACAAATTCCGATAGGAGTTGCACATATCTCGTTCTCAGGGCACACTCAGATGAGCTCTCCATACAACCAAAACCAAACCTCGAGTTTCCCCGAGGGGGCGCTGCACAGGACTCTAGTTTGGACCAACACTCAGAGGAGCACTGGCCCGGGGGGTTAAATAAAGATGACCCTTGGGCAGGCCTACCCAAGGGAAAAGAAAAGGCTAGGTGGCGAATGGTAAAACCAATGTTGGGCATTGCTGGAGGAGTTTTATTCAAGGCGAACTGTCAAGGGGTTCCCATTATAACCCAACCGCGTAAGGAACACAAAATCCGGGAACATAACACCGATATGACGGAAACTAGGGTGGCAAGAGTGGAACAAAACACCAGGCATAAGGCTGAGCCTTCCACCCTTTACCAAGTATATAGATGCATTAATTAAATAAGAGATATTGTGATATCCCAACAAGTAAACATGTTTCAACAAGGAACAACATCTCCATGTTCCAACAAGGAACAAACTTCAATCTTCACCTGCAACTAACAATGCTATAAGAGGGGCTGAGCAAAGCGGTAACATAGCCAAACAACGGTTTGCTAGGACAAGGTGGGTTAGAGGCTTGGTTCAACAATATGGGAGGCATGATAAGCAAGTGGTAGGTATCGCAGCATAGGCATAGCAAAAGAGCGAGCAACTAGTAAGAAAAGATAGAAGTGATTTCGAGGGTATGTTCATCTTGCCTGAGATCCCGCAAGGAAGAAGAAAGAGTCCATCAAGAAGACAAACGGACGTAGCCAACGTATCCTCACAAACGCAATGTTACCGTATTACCGGGAAGAAGTACACCGGAAAGAAACAAACAACATAGTAAACAACCATGACATGAACATGGCAGGATGCACAATCAAGTATGATGCATGTCCGATTTAATGATACATGTCATGGCATGGCAAAGTGCAACAAACAACACTACAAATTAAGTGGAGCTCAATATGCAACGAGTTGCATATTGACAAAACACCACAACACGTTATTTAGTTCGATCTCGTTTATGTACCCAACAAGATTACATGTTGTTAGCATGGCAAGAGGGTGAAGCAAATGAAAACTACCTATCTATTCAAGTTTAAATGAGGCCGGAAACAACGAATAACAATTCCGGAAACTCATCATATGCATATATTAGGTTTGGTACTGTTCTTCCCTAAACATAATTTTAGATTTGTTAAGCATGCAAAGTGAAGCCACCATGTTAAACTAGGCATTTTTCTACCCCATTTACATATAAAGTTTATTAAAATCCGAGCTACGATTATTTAGTTATGAAATAAATCGTTTTAGCAAGTTATTTAAGAAAATTTAAACAAACAACATTTTAAGCATGTTAAACATGGATGAAAGTTGGATATTATTAAACTAGATGAAATTCTAAGCAAGTTTTATGTTAAGTTTGTTTTAATCCGATGCACGGTTTGTGAGATATTAAATGTATGAAGTTGAAGGTCTTATCTGCAATTCTGTCTTTACTGGATAAAGGAGAAAATCACAGCAGCAGGAAAAAAAAACTGAGCTGAGTCTTGTTGGCCCAACAGGAACAGGGGAGAGACTGGGCATGTCCTCACCCATGGGCCTTGGCCCGGCCGGTGCTGGACTGGATTACTGGCGCAGGACGCGGGCTACTGGGCTGGAGGCGATCGAGGCCTGCAGCGGTGTGGTCCACCCGGTGGATCTGGAGGTCAACGGGGCGCGGAGCTGGGCCAATTCCCGATCGAAGCTAGGCGGCGGACCAGGCGCGGGGTCAAGAGGCGCTGAGAGGGTCAACGCGAGCGAGCAGAGGCACGGGACGAACAGGCGCCTCGTCCTCTCGTTCCTGAAGCAGGGACCGAACCGGAACTTGATGCGGACGGCGGCGGCAAAGAACTCGCCGGATTCACCTAATCCGGGCGAGGCAGAGGTAGGGGAGGCCGGAAACGGGCAGGACGACGGCGGCGGCACCCAGATCCGGCGGCCATGGGAGGGTCCTGAACATGGCAGGAGAGAGAGAAAGATGTTAGAGGGAGGAGGAGAGGGAGACGGCGAGGGAAAAGAGCAGGGGAGGCTTCGACTGGTCGACGACAGTCAAACGGGCGGCGGCGTGCTCGGGCGCACAAGCGACCAGGAGGAGGCAGGGAGCAGGGGCCTCGGTTGCTGCTGCTGCGATTTTTGCGGCGCTGAAAAACAGGGAGAGGTCAGAGAGGAGAACAGTGGCTGGGTTGGTGGAATTGGATCCGGAGGGATCCCGAGGTGGGGACTAGAGTGTGGCGGCTGCGGCGGGGACAAGTGCCTAGAAGTTAGGGTTTGATCCGATTTGGGCAAGGGTTCGTCTATAAATAGGTACAAAAATATCTAGGGTTAGACTGATATTTATATCAGATGAATTTAGGTTAGGGGCTAACTCGTCCCTCCGATCGCAATCGGATGATCACGAAAAATAGGCTAGGGAGGCCAAATAAGAAAATGGTGACGTTTTGTAGATGTTTGGGGATGATCCGGACACAACGGTGATGACTTCTCGGGTCGGGTCCGGGACAATTTTCGGACGCGCGTGCGAGGAGGGCCGCGGGCTGACGAGAGAGGTTAGGTAGGGCCTGACGGTGAGAGGTAGTGGCTGTGCAGAAGGCCTCAGGCTGAGAGAAGAGAATAGAGAGAGACCCGGCGACTGTTTCCGGAGACCGAAAACGTCCGACGTTAGACCGGCTATAATGCCACTATAGTTTAACGGTTGGGCTATCAAACGAGCTCCGAATGCGATGAAACTTGGCAGGCGACCTACTAACAACATAACAACACCACATGCCAACTTTCAACCCGTTCCGAGAACATTTTTTGGCCACTTATAAAATACTATTTCGGATATGCCGCGGGCGCATGCGAGTGTGTCTGGGCTCAGAACGGACAATGGAAGGAATTGGGAAACCCGGATGAATGCAAGTTTCGAAAACATGATGATGCAATGCACATGATGACATGACAAGATGCAACACGCAAGCAAAAGACATGGCAACAACAACGAAAAACTCGAAGACACCTGGCACATCGGTCTCGGGGCATTACAACACTCCACCACTATGAGAGGATCTCGTCCCGAGATATAGAATGGCACTGGAGGGGAAAGGAAGAGGAAGAGGTGAGGTGAAACTATGGTGCTTCTCTGACAAATGAGTGAAACCAAAGAACCTTGCGAGGTTGAACAAAATTCGAGAAAAGAATACAACGAAGGTGAACAAAGTCGAAAACACTCTGTTAGAAAAGAGGGACAAAGAACATTGCAAAAAAAACCTTGAGGTTGAAGGGCAAGATATATATTGAAACCACTCCGGTTAAAACAAGATAGAGAAGGATTAAGAATGATATAATTTGGACAACACTCCGACTATAAACGGAAGGAATTGAACATGAATTTGACAAGATGAGAGGATACTTGATGAAAACAACAATACACTGCCTCCGAAACTATTGAAAGAATGGCACAATGGGTAAGAACGATTTCAGGCTGCACTCCGGTTGAGAAGGGAGGCAAAAACTTGACAGGATGGGAAGAACTCGAAAAGCGGGCACGACACTCTAGTTAAAAGGATAAGGACGAAAAGAACACGATCCTGACAAAACAAGAAGATGGGTTGCAGAGAGCAACATCACAATGCCTCCGGAACGCAGGGAAACAAGATCTTGAGAGAGCACGGTTACAACAAATGCTAGAATGGAGTTGTTGGAAAACCAACAACGAAAAGAATAAGCTTGATATGGTCTTATGGAATACATCTCAAATTATGAGGTGACAACCTACCACTCACGGGAAAAGAATTGGATTGATATGAACAAGGAGACGAGAAAATATTTCACTGGGAGGGTAAAAGAAGAACTTGGGTCACTTATGAGCTCCATAGATAGCAACAATCCTTAGGGAAGGCTTTAGGTGAAACATGACACAAGATAGCTCCAACTAGTTGGTTGGTGGATTTTAAATACCTTATTCTTAATAACATGTGAATCATGAAACATGAACTCAAATTATCAAGAATGACATAATACCACCTCCGATGATAAGGTAGAAAGAATTGTACCCCGGATTGCAAGATGAAGAATGCTTGAGCTCCTATGAAAAGAATGTTGATGAACCCTTCAAGAAGGAATTAAATCTTTGATGAACCATCATGTTGAGCCTCCATGAAGAACTCCGGAAAACAAAAGGAAGATCAAACGGAAGGAAAGAGAAGTTGAAAACACAAGGTGAAACCTTGCAATGATTAGATGGACCTTCGCGATGATATATTTGAGAGAGCTTGGAACTCCGGAAAAGAAAATATGAAACAATAGAAACCGAGAATTTGGTGAACCTCCGGAATAAGGAATTAAACAGTTGGATGAAGCAAGAATAAGAATTACGTTATGCGTATCCTTCACCAATTTAAATTGATGACAAGCAACGGATTGCAAACAACTTATTCCCGTTGGAAGGATTAAGAGAGATATAGCGCAAACTTGAGAAGGTATTGCACGAACCACCGGAAGGGTTGAAACAACGAGTAAATTGATATGGTGACCAAGGAAAAGAACTCTTGAACGGACCACCGTAAGAATTGAAAACAATCGAGGTAGGGGTGAATCACCAGTAAGAATTAGCAAATGAATGGAGGTGCTTGAGACAAACTAGATACATGAGAACGAAGGGATCACGAACTGAATAGAGAATATTTGAATGATGCACCGGTAAGATTGGAGAATGATAACTGAAAGCTGAGAATGAATAAACCTGAAATGATGGACTCCGGATAATCAAACTGAGAAGACTCTTGAATAGCTCCAGATGGGTGAAAAGAATTCTCACAACAATAAAAAAACAATTATGAGAGGACGGCCGAGAATGGGGCAAGATTTAAAAGAAACTCTTCTTCGGTCCTCAAAATCTGAGAATTACGACGATGAGAAACACCACCAAATTGTTGAGATACTCTGGAATCAAGTAGAATGGAAAAGTTGAACCAACGATGAAAATAGTGTGAAAGATCTTGGAGAAGGCATACGACTGATGAAGAATCATTCTTACGTCAAACTTTAAAAGAATTTGAGAATAACTCCGGGAAAATAGAAGAGTCAGGTAAGATCCTGGGAAAAGACCTGTGGGTTAGGGCCCACTGAAAAGATACACCGTAGAACGATTTCAAAGAGAGATTGCACCAGTTGAATTTAAATGGCTTGAATGAGATAACATCCTCGAAAGAGCTTGAACGAAAGCAGAGTGTAAGCACGAATCTTCGGGATATCTTGAGCACTCCGGAACAATTGAATAGCGAGAAATGACTAAATATGAGGTGCACCGGCAAGAGAAGGTATTTTAAACGAGGAAATGATATGATCAACAAGGCTTGAATTGGTTCCACCGGAGAAGAAAAAGAACGAATAATGATAACTTGAAGCTCCGTTAGTATCTTCTTGAGAATCACCGGATAAGAACATTGACGAAAAAGACTGGAGAGACTTCGCATCAATAAGATGGATACTTGATAAAGAAATCCAAGTCCTTGAAGAAACAATGGTTGGGTGGGAGGGACAACAAAGACAACTTGGGATGGATGAAACGAACACCGTTGAGAAAGCTGAGATTCAAACTTGCGGATGTTGAAAATGAACGAATCCATTTGAAGAGAAAAAACACACTTGTTGAAAAGGACTGACATGACAATCATGATTATCAAGAAGGATTGGTCTTCACATCGAAGTATGAGAAGACCGCTTAGGAAAAAGGTATGGAATCAACATTTGACTTCGAAGCAACTCGAATACCACAACTCAAAACAAAACAAAGGATTGGCTTGCAGAATAAGCCGGAACAAACATATGATAGAAATTTCGTCCGAAGTTTTCGTGGTGGGGCCTACACGGGCTCGATCGTACATCACCATCATGTACAAGGCAGTGCACATGACATACGAAGCATCCCTGAGTCGGCATAGCCAAGGACTCTTTAAGACACAACGAGACCACTGTAAAACCAACCATGGATAGGCGGACCACTAGACGTTGAACCCAAATTTCATATCATATATCCGTCGGAAAGAAATCCTAAGGGATACTTGAATTCCCACCTATAAATTCCCGAAACTTTCTGGTTATGCAATTTGGTGTTGAGGATACAGGGGAAGCATAATATCTCACCCAAAACTAGCAAATCCTACATCCAGTTGTATCCATCCTTCAACACATAACCAAGAAACCTTCAGAAATCGTCTAACTCAACCTTTGAAAAGCATCCGTTATACAAGTTATGGCAATACTCCCGCACTCCTGCCCCAGTACTGGGTGGCGTCGAGGTTATCTCACCAAGAACTGCATAAAAGAGATTTTCGATGTCGGCGAAACTAATCTCAGGTATTCCAGAACTGCAACGATACAATTGTGACGACAACACCTCGGAGCTCAACTCCCCGGGACACTGCCACAACCCCTAAATGAAAGGAGGCACCAAGAACAATGTTCTCGTCACAAATCGATCGGAACGATTCCAAGATACCTGCGTGATCCTAAATTTTTTTTAGTGAAATTTGAGAAGAGAAGAGTCAAAACTCTATGTTAGGATGCCTTACCAGAGCGATGAAGGGACTGGGGAGTAAAAAGAATTCCTAAACTCTCTGATATATAATTCCTAAATAACTCAAAACATTTTTCTAGACTCAACTCGTCAGCTAATTCGATCAAGCAAGGGGGCTCCTAAGGTCGGGGAAGGCTCTGATTACCAACTTGTAACACCCTCGATGCGGCTATATCTCCCACGTGTCGAAGCACGACTTAGCGGCATAACCGCATTGAAAGCAATGTTGCAAGTGAGGTAATCTTTGCACAACCCATGTAATACATAAGGGAAAAGAAACATAGTTGGCTTACAATTGCCACTTCACACAATACATGAATAAAGCATTACATCACACAAATACAATCAATTTCCGACTACGGAACCAAAATAAAAGAAGAACCCCAAATGCGACAAGGTCCCCGATCGACCCCAACTGGGCTCCACTACTGATCAACTAGAACGAAACAACACAAAGGACAAGATCTTCATCGAGCTCCTCCTGAGCTTGTTTGCGTCACCTGCTCGGTAACATCGGCACCTGCAAACTGGTTTTGGAAGTATCTATGAGCCACAGGGACTTAGCAATCTCGCACCCTCGCGATCAAGACTATTTGAGCTTATGGGTAAGGTAAAGGTATGAGGTGGAGCTGCAGCAAGCGACTAGCAAATATGGTGGCTAACATACGCAAATGAGAGCGAGAAGAGAAGGCAAAGCACGATCGAGAAACTATGATCAAGAAGTGATCCTAGAACAACCTACGTCAAGCATAACTCCAACACCGTGTTCACTTCCCGGACTCCGCCGGAAAGAGACCATCACGGTTTCACACGCGGTTGATGCATTTTAATTAAGGTCAACTTCAGGTTTTCTACAACCGGACATTAACAAATTCCCATCTGCCGATAACTGCGGGCACGGCTTTCGAATGTTCAAATCCCTGTAGGGGTGTCCCAACTTAGCCCATCACAAGCTCTCACGGTCAATGAAGGATATTCCTTCTCCCAAGACATTCCGATCAGACTCGGCATCCAGGTTACAAGACATTTCGACAATGGAAAACAAGTCCAGCAACACCGCCCGAATGTGCCGACAAATCCCGATAGGAGCTGCAGATATCTCGTTCTTAGGGCACACTCAGATGAGCTCTACATACAACTAAAACCAAACCTCGAGTTTCCCCGAGGGGGCGCTGCACAGGACTCTAGTTTGGACCAACACTCAAAGGAGCACTGGCCCGGGGGGGGGGGGTAAAATAATGATGACCCTCAAGAGCGCCACTCCCAAGGGAAAAGAAAAGGCCTAGGTGGCGAATGGTAAAACCAAGGTTGGGCATTGCTGGAGGAGTTTTATTCAAGGCGAACTGTCAAGGGGTTCCCATTATAACCCAACCACATAAGGAACGCAAAATCCGGGAACATAACACCGATATGACGGAAACTAGGGCGGCAAGAGTGGAACAAAACACCAGGCATAAGGCCGAGCCTTCCACCCTTTACCAAGTATATAGATGCATTAATTAAATAAGAGATATTGTGATATCCCAACAAGTAAACATGTTCCAACAAGGAACACCATATCCATGTTCCAACAAGGAACAAACGTCAATCTTCACCTGCAACTAACAATGCAATAAGAGGGGCTGAGCAAAGTGGTAACATAGCCAAACAACGGTTTGCTAGGATAAGGTGGGTTAGAGGATTGGTTCAACAATATGGGAGGCATGATAAGCAAGAGGTAGGTATCGCAGCATAGGCATAGCAAAAGAGCGAGCAACTAGCAAGCAAAGATAGAAGTGATTTCGAGGGAATGGTCATCTTGCCTGAGATCCCGCAAGGAATAAGAAAGAGTCCATGAAGAAGACAAACGGACGTAGCCAACGTATCCTCACAAACGCAACGTTACCGGATTACCGAGAAGAAGTACACCGGAAAGAAACAAACAACATAGTAAACAACCACGACATGAACGTGGCAGGATGCACAATCAAGTATGATGCATGTCCGGTTTAATGATACATGTCATGGCATGGCAAAGTGCAACAAACAATACTACAAATTAAGTGGAGCTCAATATGCAACGAGTTGCATATTGACAAAACACCACAACACGTTATTTAGTTCGATCTCGTTTATGTACCCAACAAGATTACATGTTGTTAGCATGGCAAGAGGGTGAAGCAAATGAAAACTACCTATCTAGTCAAGTTTAAATGAGGCCGGAAACAACGAACAACAATTCCGGAAACTCGTTATATGCATATATTAGGTTTGGTACTGTTCTGCCCTAAACATAATTTTAGAATTGTTAAGCATGCAAAGTGAAGCCACCATGTTAAACTAGGCATTTTTCTACCCAATTTACATATAAAGTTTATTAAAATCCGAGCTACGGTTATTTTGTTATGAAATAAATCATTTTAGCAAGTTATTTAAGCAAATTTAAACAAACAACATTTTAAAACATGTTAAACATGGACTAAAGTTGGATATTATTAAACTAGATGAAATTGTAATCAAGTTTCATGTTAAGTTTGTTTTAATCCGATGCACGGTTTGTGAGATATTAAATGTATGAAGTTGAAGGTCTTATCTGCAATTCTATCTTTACTGGATAAAGGAGAAAATCACAGCAGCAGGAAAAAAACAAAACTGGGCTGAGTCTTGTTGGCCCAACAGGAACAGGGGAGAGGCTGGGCGTGTCCTCACCCATGGGCCTTGGCCCGGCCGGTGCTGGACTGGATTACTGGCGCAGGACGCGGGCTGCTGGGCTGGAGGCGATCGAGGTCTGCAGGGGTGTGGTCTACCCAGTGGATCTGGAGGTCAACGGGGCGCGGAGCTGGGCCAATTCCCTATCGAAGCGAGGCGGCGGACCAAGCGCGGGGTCGAGAGGTGCTTCGAGGGTCAACGCGAGCGAGCATAGGCACGGGATGAACGGGCGCCTCGTCCTCTCGTTCCTGAAGCAGGGACCGAACCGGAGCTTGATGCGGACGGCGGCGGCGAAGAACTCGCCGGATCCACCTGATCCGGGCGAGGCAGAGGTAGGGGAGGCCGGAATTGGGCAGGACGACAGCGGCGACACCCAGATCCGGCGGCCATGGGAGGGCCCTGAACATGGCAGGAGAGAGAGAGATGTTAGAGGGAGGAGGAGAGGGAGACGACCAGGGAAAAGAGCAGGGGAGGCCTGGACTGGTCGACGGTAGTCAACAGGGCGGCGGCGTGCTCGGGCACACAAGCGACGAGGAGGAGGCAGGGAGCAGGGGCCTCGGTTGCTACTGCTGTGATTTTTGCGGCGCTAAAAACAGGGAGGGGTCGGAGAGGAGAACAGTGGCTGGGTTGGTGGAATTGGATCCAGAGGGATCCCGAGGTGGGGATTAGAGTGTGGCGGCTGCGGCAGGGACAAGTGGATAGAAGTTAGGGTTTGATCTGATTTGGGCAAGGGTTCGTCTATAAATAGGTACAAAAAGATCTAGGGTTAGACTGATATTTATATCAGATGAATTTAGGTTAGGGGCTAACTCGTCCCTCCGATCGCAATCGGACGATCACAAAAAATAGGCTAGGGAGGCCAAATAAGAAAACGGTGACGATTTGTAGATGTTTGGGGATGATCCGGACACAACGGTGACGACTGCTCGGGTCGGGTCCGGGACAATTTTCGGACGCGCGTGCGAGGAGGGCCGCGGGCAGACGAGAGAGGTTAGGTAGGGCCCGACGGTGAGAGGTAGTGGCTATGCAGAAAGCCTCAGGCTGAGAGAAGAGAAAAGAGAGAGACTCGGCGACTGTTTCCGGAGACCGAAAACGTCCGACGTTAGACCGACTATAATGCCGCTATAGTTTAACGGCTGGGCTATCAAACGAGCTCCGAATGCGATGAAACTTGGCAGGCGACCTACTAACAACATAACAACACCACATGCCAACTTTCAACCCATTCCGAGAACATTTTTCGGCCACTTATAAAATACTATTTCGGACATGCCATGGGCGCATGCGAGTGTGTCTAGGCTCAGAACGGATAACGGAAGGAATTGGGAAACCCAGACGAATGCAAGTTTCGAAAACATGATGATGCAATGCACATGATGACATGACAAGATGAAACACGCAAGCAAAAGACATGGCAACAACAACGAATAACTCGAGGACACCTGGCACATTGGTCTCGGGGCGTTACATTTTGGAATTATCTATGAGTCATGGGGACTCAACAATCTCACACCCTCGCGATCAAGACTATATAAGCTTATAGGTAGGGTGAAAAGTATGAGGTGGAGCTGCAGCAAGCGACTAGCATATATGGTGGCTAACATACGCAAATGAGAGCGAGAAGAGAAGGCAAAAGCACGATCGAACAACTATGATCAAGAAGTGATCCTAGAACAACCTACGTCAAGCATTACTCCAACACCATGTTCACTTCCCGGACTCCGCTGGAAAGAGACCATCACTGTTACACACGTGGTTGATGTATTTTAATTAAGGTTAAGTTCAGGTTTTCTACAACCGGACATTAACAGATTCCCATCTGCCCATAACCGTGGGAACGGCTTTCGAAAGTTCAAATCCCTGCAGGGGTGTCCCAACTTAGCCCATCACAAGCTCTCATGGTCAACGAAGGATATTCCTTCTCCCAAGACAATCCGATCAGGCTCGGCATCCCGGTTACAAGACATCCTCGACAATGGTAAAACAAGTCCACCAAAACCACCCGCTGTGCCGACAAATCCCGATAGGAGCTGCACATATCTCGTTCTCAGGGCACACCGGATAAGCTAAGCGTACGGGAGCCAACTCAACCCAAGTTGCCAAGGGACGGCCCCGCACGGTGCTCTGGGTTGGACCAACACTTAGAGAAGCACTGGCCTGGGGGTTTAAATAAAGATGACCCTTGGGCTGGCCTAACCCAAGGGAAAAAGGCTAGGTGGCAAATGGTAAAACCAATGTTGGGCCTTGCTGGAGGAGTTTTATTCAAGGCGAACTGTCAAGGGGTTCCCATTATAACCCAACCGTGTAAGGAACGCAAAATCCGGGAATATAACACCGATATGACGGAAACTAGGGCGGCAAGCGTGGAACAAAACACCACGCATAAGGCCGAGCCTTCCACCCTTTACCAAGTATATAGATGCATTAATTAAATAAGAGATATTATGATATCCCAACAAATATCCATGTTCCAAACATGGAACAAGCTCCAATCTTCACCTGCAACTAACAACGCTATAAGAGGGGCTGAGCAAAGCGGTAACATAGCCAAACAATGGTTTGCTAGGACAAGGTGGGTTAGAGGCTTGGCTTAACAATATGGGAGGCATGATAAGAAAGTGGTAGGTATCGCAGCATAGGCATAGCAAAAGAGCTAGCAACTAGCAAGCAAAGATAGAAGTGATTTCGAGGGTATGGTCATCTTGCCTGAAATCCTGCAAGGAAGAAGAACGAGTCCATGAAGAAGACATACGGACGCAGACAGACGGGTCCTCACAAACGCAACATTATCGGAACCAACCCGAAGAAGCAACACCGGAAAGAAGCACACAACATAGTAAACAACCAACACATGAACATGGCATGATATGCAGGATGCGGCAAGTGATGCATATGCGTGATTTGGAAAGGAATTATTGAACCTGGCCTCATCTTGGAAATCCAAGAGTGCCACTGGAAAGGTGAGGTGATTTCGGTCGAAATCGATATAAAGATCACCGGAATCGGATACACGGTTTGGAAATGGCAAGCAAAACAAATATGGCATCGGTCTGCGATAAACAGCAAGTAGCCAGCTAAATGCAACAAGATAAATATGCTACATCACTCAAACATGGCAACAAAATACATAGCAGGGATCCACTCATGATGTTTGACAAACGATGAACACTGATCTACGGCTTATTCACTCAATAGCAAGCTCAAACAAGCATGGCAAAAGTGCAAATGATAACAGGTTTCAGACTTAGTGAAATTAACATCAAGTCAGGAATTTTTCATCAGGAAGCAATCTTTAGAGCATGATAACTATAAGCTACGGGAACATAACATGGAAAAGCAAGGCATGGCATGAAGCTACTCTAATCATATACATAAACAGATTCAGACTTAGTGAAAAACTGGAGCATGCAAACAGATTAACAAGTAGACATGTTTATGAGCTCGATGCACTCACTACAAAGCATGGCATGACAATCTAAGCATACACCCATCAAGAAGAGATGGCATAGAAGCTAGACATGGCAAGAATAACATAGCATGCACGGATCAACAACAACAAGCTCGGCAAAATAGCTAAACATGTTAACAATCTGCCAGGAACATTTTATAGCAAAAGTAGAGCTCGATTGACTCAAGCTAGGTTGCTCCATAAATGCAAACAAAGACACGGATGGATAGAGCACCACAATATTAACAAAATATCCTCACTGATCATCCTCAAAAGTGGCACGGATCACTAGGAAACAACATGAACATATGGCATAAAAATAATGACAGGGCAAGGACTTAGTGAAATTCTAAGTCCCTGAAATCAGCATCAATGAGTAAGCTACTTTGCATGCTTTTGCTAGTCACCACAAAGATCACAAAAATACATGGCATACACCCCTGTAAAGATAACATGGCATTCTACAAAACACGTGTAGAGCTCAGGATCATAGCACGCACACATTAATCATGGCAAAAATGACAAAAGTACATTTGCCGAAACAGATCTGAAATAATCATCACATAGCTCTCTTCCAACAGCATTTCGGACATTAAGATGAGCTCAAATGAAAATGACGCAGTGAGATGAAATGATGTACTCGTCGAGACGAACATTTTGATATGCTACACGCGCGAAACGGAGCCACGGGTGCAGAGTTATGACATGATGAACATGGCATAAAATAACACCAGATCTGGGGACTTAGCCAAAATCTGAAAAAAAACACAAGGTGAGCGATGATTAACTAAAGCGCGCTCCGGGCAGAGAATAGCGGCGCTCACCCCTGGGCTCGGCCCAGCACGACGGAGGACGAGGCGGGCCGGAGGAGGGGTTGCTGGGCCAGGGAGGCCGAGGCCCATGCGAGAGTCAACGCCCTGGCTCGTCCTCCTCCCGATCCCTCCTGGATCAGGGAGGCAGGAGATGGCGGCCAGCGCTCTCCGGCGAGGGCAGCGCGGCACCGGTGGAACGACCAGATCCGCCGGGAACCAGTGGATCCGGCCATCTGCGGCGGTGGACGGGGTTCTGCAGAGAGGGAGAGAGAGAGAGAGAGATCTGAGAGAGAGAGAGAGAGAAGCAAGAGACAGGGTGACGGGGAGGCGCGAGCTCACCGGGACGGCGGCGGGATCCGGCCGGCCGGCACTGGATCCCGAGAAAACCGAGTCGGCGGCGGCAGCTAGCTCGGCAACGGCGGGATCGGTGGCGGCGGCGGGCGGCTCCGGCGGCGGGGAACGGCGGCGACGGGGCGACGGGCGGCGGCTTCGCGCGGCGGCGGCGGTGGGGAACGGTGGCGGCGGCGCTAGGGTTTGCAGGGGCGGGGCGGTTGGGCTGGCGGCGCGAGGCCTCGGCCTTTACAGGGCCGGCCTGGGCAAGGTGTCCGGGACGGACACGGCCCGTTCGGTCGGT